>NC_028637.1:92511500-92575417 GCF_001406875.1 Solanum pennellii
GGCCTCGAGGCACGCTGCCTCGGGGCCAGGCCGAGGCGAGGGGCCTTGACTCGAGGCCTTTATCCAGAATCTGATTTAATATTGAATAGCCTCCAAAAATCGTAATTGAAATCAAACACACCTTATATACTCCCAATTGGAAGTGAACAAATTGAACACATATTTTGTAGGGGCTGGGTTAGATTGTTAATGCAATTTAAAATTATGGAATAATTCCTTTTTTTCTTTGGAACGTCATGTTGACTTATTCATTTTTGATTTCCCACTTAATATCTAATTCAATTTCAAACATTGGTTTATATTTAAAGATACTTAGTGTTTTTTATATGCTTTTTCATCGTTTTTAGTGAGTTTGATATTAATATATTGTATAGCGGAAAGACATGAAATTCCTGTAAAAAAAACTTCTTTATATTATAGACGTTTGTGAGTATGTATAACAATATTTTAAAAATATGAGTCGAGATTATCTATGAAACAAAAAGATGATAAAAAAGTAAGAATCATAAGCGACACGATCAAGAAGAAAATTAAAATTAAAAAAATATTGGGTGACCATAAATTAAAACTAGAGTCATTTTTTATAACCCAAAAAAGAAACTTTGCTTTTCCAAATTCCAATATTTAAGGTAGAGCCAGGCTGAATTACTCATCAAAACAATTGATTTAATTTCTATCTGTAATTAATTACAATTAACAATGAATAAAGAACAAAATTAGTTCCGCATAAAAAAAAAAATTAAACCAGTAATGTCAATAAATCCTCTTTGACAAAAATAACCCCATCATCACCGATGTTCCGCCCCCACCAGTTGCGCCGCCTGTAGAACCACCGTAATTATGGCGGTGGAGATCGCGATCGTCGGAGTATTGACGTTCATCAAGCTTGTTAGGAGTAGGAGGATGATAATACATTCGCGATGTTTGAGGACAATGAGAATTAAACCTAGCGGCGATTCTAATTCCAGCATCCAATAGCTCGACGTACTTACCCATCTCGTATTGATTTGAGAAAAAAAAAATGTAGAATTTGATTTTCAATTTGAGAGAAATAGAACGAGCCCTTACCAATCTTTTATACTCTTCTTTTCGTTTGACTATTTGTCTTTCCATGAGACTTCCTTTTACAAGTTCTTTGGACTGAATAGGTCCAATTTATTGATTTTTTTCTTTGTATACTTGACCACAATTGGTTGGTTGGTTGGTTGGGTGGGTGGAGGGCACAATTAATTTTAAAAAAAAAATTATTGTACATTTTAATTTTTAATATTACGAATTATATTAACTTTCTTTTTTTGATACATGCATCTCTTGATATAACGGATTAAAATTATATATAATTTGTTCTAAATATATTGTATCCAAGTTAATTTATATCTGAATACATAAATTAAATCTCGCTTGCATCTCTCATATCTTGTTTGCTGCTCTCATATGTATGTGAGATACATAACTATCTCTCTCTTCATCTACTCATCTAGTTTGCCTCTCTCCTTATTTTAGTATATCGAATAGTAGAATATATGTATTAAGCAGGGGCGGAGGCAGTATATAATTAGGGGTTCATCTGAACCCCCTTCAATGAATTTTTTTTAAAAATATGTATAATAGGTGTCGAACCCCTTTTACTACTTCGTGTGCTATCTTATCAGGTGTTGAACCACCTTATTAAAATCCTGACTCCGCCAATGATATCAAGGTATATCTTCTATAATATATTGTAGGGAACTCTTAATTAATAGTAAGATACGTCATTATTTAACATATATGTAAAATTAATATATATGGTATGGATGTATGTCTAATTAGATATTTTCTCCATAATTCTCTTCGTCAAAATATATGGCTCCCTAAATTAATATTAAGAATCAATTCGTTATTAGTATTTTAAAATGATACTCCCTCCGTTTCAAAAATGATGGCCTAGTTTGACTTGGTAAGGAGTTTAAAAAAAGAAATAAGACTTTTTAATTTTGCGGTTCTAAATTAAAGTTATGTCAAATGTACCAAAATGCCCTTTAATATTGCGGTCTTAAACATGTCACGTGAAAAGTTAAAGTTAACATGTTGCCAAAAGAAAACAGAGTTCATTTTTTTTGAAACAAACTAAAAAAGAAATTCGGACATTCTTTTTTAAAACGGAGGGAGTAATTATTTTAAGGAAATGGGAAGGAAGGAGTATATATTATTAATGCAAATTCAAAGTATGGAATAATTCCTTTTTTACTTTGGAACGACATGTTGGTCCACGGAACATCATTTCCAATTTCAAAGAACATACTTTTTCTCCAACTCTCATATTAATTGAAAAATATAAATATTATATCAAAAATATATTTATTAATTTTCATTCTATTATTACAATGAAGTGTTTTCTTAAAGTAAATAATATTGATTACGTTGAAAAAGTTAAGGATAAATTAATATTGAAATACATTTTATTTACAATTTTAAAAAGAAAAATGTGTCAATTAATATGAGACGAGTGAAGCAATTGTTTAGTATTTGTTTTCGTCTTTATACTTATCTTAAAGTTCAAAATTCACTTTCAATGCTTTACAGGTTAAAAAAAATTTAATTGTTGGATTCCATTCAAACCTTATAAAGTGAATATATTTACTTTGATCTTTTTTTTTTCCCAAAACAAGCAATAAAATTCAATAATGATACTCTTTAATTAAGTTGTTTCAACCAAAATTGATCTACAAAATACTACAAAGAATTTCTCACTGTAGTCCCACGAGATTGAGTCTAAGGAGGATATGTACACGTAAAATTCTAAACCCCATAAAATCACGTATATTTTCAAACACCGTATATCGAAAATAGATAGATGTGAAAAGATTCTAAAATTTAAGGTGTAATTTAAATAGAATTACCAAATATTAAAGAGTGGTCTCAAAAAGGGCCACGCAGTGCAATTAATTCTCTGAGAATGAAGATTTGGCCCATGAGGATTGGGCCCAATTAGTAGGGAAATGGGCTCTGCTGCTGGATCTACAACCGTCCATAAAAACTGGACCTACAAGGCCCATCACTTTGTCATGCTTATACACTATGTTTGATTCTAGCACAAAAATTTCTTAACAAAAAAATACAAAATAACTCTACTTTAAAACTTTTACAAGTAAAATCTTTATGTTTAATACTTCGTTAAAGATAATGACTAATGAATTCATTGTACAAGAACAAGCGGCAATTTTAAAATTTCCAACATTTATAAAGATATCAACTGCTAAGTCACAATATTAAAATTTGATAGAGGGTGGTCGCGATGATGATGATGAGGAATGTGCTTACTTTCGAAATTTTTTGTATTTGCCTTAGTGATGGATGAACTAACTCGACATATTAAAGAGGAAATACCATAATATATGCTATTTGCAGATGACATAGTATTAATTGACAAGACATGAATTAGAGTTAATTAACAATATACATGTGATTTGGAGATTGACGCTAAAGTCGAAAGGCTTCAGGTTGAGCAGGACTAAAATAGAATGTATGGAGTGCGTGCTTAATGCCATGTATCGTAGGGACAAAAAAGAGATATGAATTGATATATAAGTAATCTCCAAGAGAGAAAAATCCAAGTATCTCAATTTATAAAGCAATGAAATGGAGAGATCGATGAGTACGACGCATTGTTATAGTAAGAGCTTTCCGTATCTTGATTATCCTTATTGTTATATTTTATATTTTAATTTCTTTAATATCTTCATCCAAACATTTAATTCTTCGTTGTTTTTTTTCAAACTGTTATGAAAAATAATTTTCTATAGTCATGTGTCTATTGGAGACATCTTCTCTACTTTACAAAGACGGAGATGAGGATTGCATATACCCATTCTCTCTAAACTCCACTTGTTCACGTCAAAATCATATTAAGTATAATAGTATTATTATTCTTAAAAATAACGATAAATACAAAACAATTTTCTCACAATAATATCACAAATGCCCTTAAACTAGTGGATGAATAAATTTGACCATCCATAATTAGTTTGACAAGTGTAAATACATGCATGTGAAAAGCATCTAATTAATTCCAAACACAAATAGAATGATTAGATCTTTGAAAATTAAACTAGTGCACTCATAGATTGACATGAAACTTAGCCCCTAAAATACTGTGGAAACCTTCCAAGAAACTATGAAAAACAATATAATTAGTAGGACTTTTACTTGGTCAATTTTCATATTGAATCAAAGATATGGGGAGTTGACCTTTGTTTTCAAGAAAGAAGCTTCCAGTGGGATCAATCAATTTGTTATCTTAAACTCTTATAATCATCACTTTAAACCTATTAGAACTAATCATTTCATAGATTGAAAAGATGTGAAAAATATTTAAGTTTATTTTCACAAGTATGAAAAGCATCATTTCAAATAGTTAGAATCCTAAGTTAACACGAAAGTCAATTTTGAGTCACTTTTTTTAAAAAAAACGTAAAGACTTGGTCTGATTGAATTGTATAAATTTATTTTTCATACTCATAATAAATTATACCGAATTTGTTGCTATTATAAATATGTTTTGTTATCATCTCCTTTTATAAAATATATATTCTTTCAAGCCTTTTGTGTATGTTAAATATTTTTATTTCTCATTTTTTCTAAATAAAGTAACTCTATTTTAAATGATTTTCCAAATGCCATTCCAAAAAGAAGATGTTTTATTTCAAAAAGCATAAAATTGTGTCCTATTCTCTATTTCTAGAGGTGAAATTAAGCTTATGTAGTTTGGAAAAATTATCACCTCAAAGGTAGTGTCTAAATATGGTTTTTGACCAAACTCCATTTTATATCAATTTATTTGAGTGTAGGTTCTAGGAAAAATATTTCAATATAAAAATCTGACTACACATGAAAAATAATAAAAATGAAGAACCTACTTTTGAATCAATTAATTTGAAACAAAATTAATACATTTTTCTTACCTTATATGAAAATAGAAAAATATCTAACAACCAATAAAACCAAAATCCAAAATTTGATTTAACCCTAAAAAATCCTTTTTTTTGGGGGGGGGCTCCCACTTATTATAATTTTTGTAAAAGGATTTTGGTGGCTCCACAATATATATTCTCCACTTTTTTTACCAAAAGTTTCTATTTTTACACCCAACACCACCCCACCCCCCACCAAACAGAATAGTGTGGGCCCTCATGTATTTGTTGTCAAACCCTAATTGGCTAGACTAGTTTTTGAATTTATCCAGAGTGGATTTACCAAACTTGTAATGTCATTTTCCACTATATAATATAATGATCAAATGAAATAATGAATGATCTAATCTAATAACACATGTCAATTCAAACTTCAACCATCACAACAAAATTATTTAAAAAACTCTCAAATTATTATTCATTAGATTTTCTTGCATATTAATGTCGTATACACACATAATTACTTTTCTATTGTAAGTGGAGCCAAACATTTTTCTTTTATTTTTTGGGTGTGTTTGGTTTGATTTAATAGTTGTTAAATATTTCTCTATTCACATTATTATAGTTTTATTATTAGAAATAAAGATTTCTTATTATCGTAAATCAATAGAAAGTTTCTATTTTGAAATAGATTTTTTTTTTTTATAAATGTTCAATCGAATTCAGCTCGTTTTGAAAAATATATGGTGGATTACAATTTTTTTATTAAAATGGACAGTTTTCTTTTTACTTTTTCTTTTCTCATCGATTCAATTAAGACTATCAATTATTTCTCGATGCAAAAAACATAGAGCCAAGAAACTAATCTTTGAATAAGAAAAAGAGTGGATTTGCAAAATCTCAAATGAATTGACTAATTCGAAAAAGATATATATGAAAATAGCTATGAGATATTTTTCAGTTGAGTAGAAAAATAGTGATTTTTAAAAGTGTTTATATACATTAAATCTAGAATTTGTTATTTTTGTCCTAAATTAATCTGAAACATGTTATTTATTTTTTTAATTTTTCACCAGCGAATATTTGATTTTTATATCACGATGTAAGTAAATTCAACTTCGATTTAAAAGTCATATATCAAGATCAAGTATGAACATGACTTAGCACTCCATCACAATTTTTACTACAATCTAATAATTCGACTTCGATTCGAAAACCATATATCAAGATGTTTTTTAAGAATAAATAAGACTTATTACTCTATCACAACTTTTATCGATCACGTTGTCCATTAACCATTGGTTGGATCAAAACAAAATGGGGCGTTGACACTTGTTCCCTTTATCTCAACTCCCAAGTCTTATGAACAATTATTCAATTGCATAGAATATAATTATTTTAATACTTTATTTAGTGACAAAAATATAATATCTTAGTGGCTTTTAGTTCTAAAAAGTACTACTACTATATTTTCAACGTAGTTCAACAAATGTAATATTTTATTGGCTATACGTTTCCAAGAAAATAACTAAAGAAAATTGGGTGTGTTTGGTAAAATAGCAATCATATATTTAAGGAAAATACTTTTTTAGAAATACCATTTTCTTAAAAATAAAATATTTTTTATAGAAATTAACTTTTATCATATCAAACAACGTAAAATATTTTTTGTTGTAGTCATTTTCTGTCCTGCCAAACACACCCAAATGCAACCAAACTTGTTAAAGATTGCGTCATGTTTATATTTTATTCTTTATAATTTTAAAAAATAATATATAGTACCTTTTAACATTTTTTTATTTTTATTTTATTTTACTGATAGTTCCATCTATGCACCACTTTCATCAACAACCTACCACTACAAGTATATCTACTGAAAACAATGAAATTTTTAATGGCTTATTACATAATAAAAAAAAATTAACAAAATAATCATATGTATATGATATATATGTATATATATCAGTATATGTATTGATATTTTATAATTAATTAGTAGCATATAAATGTGTATATATGATATATAATTTTGTACCAGAGGTGTATATATATATTCATATACGTTGTTAATACAACGTTTATATATACATATATGTTTGTTCAACTCCGACCTACTCAAATCTCCTTTAAACAATTTTAAAATTTTAATATGAGTTCTTTCGGATATTTTAAATTTTTTGAAATATTATTCACATTTTTGGCACGTCGAATAATAAAATTGAGATTTGAAGGGCTTTAACGGCTGAACGTAGAGTTTTTTAATTCTGACCAATTCAAATATCAAGCTCTTTGCATTTACAAATATTCGGTTCAAAAAATTGTAGTTTACCTATTTGTTAACGAATTATCTGTAAATTTTTTATAATTTCTTTTTATTATTTTAAGGTTTTGGAGTGAATTAACGAAAATTAACTTTGTTTATCGCAGTTTGTCCACGAATGAACGAAATGTCCATTTTAATCCGTATTTTTAAGGAGGATCCTTTTAATATGTAATGTCCAAGAAATTATACACGATTGTAAGATATTAGTTTTGATTATACATTTTTATGCATCTATATTTAAAAAAAGGCAACTTTCACATATAGCAAATAAAAAATTCATATTTGTATGCTATAGCAAAGTTTGCATAATTACGCTTCATAGCAAACATAGAAACTGTATAATTCGCTATACATATACAGTTGAAGCAAATTGTATAAAACGAAGTATATAAAACAAGAAAGAGAAAGACACTTGGGCAGAGAACTGTATAAAAACGAAGTGTATGAAACGAATTATATTATTATAAGTGTATAGAACGATTATTACAATTTGAAAATTGTATAAAACGAGAAAGAGAGAAAGGCAAAAGAAACTGGGCAGGGAGTATTTCTTTTTGTATAATTATAAGTGTATAGGACGAAAATATATGTACTTGCATGTGTATATACAATTTTCTCACGCTTTATACAAACAGAAACGCAATTTATACATTTCGCTTCTGTTTGTATAAGTGAGAAATTCGAGGGTGGCGAGCGAGATTTGGGAGAGTGGCGAGCGAGATCTGGAAGAAGGGAGAGAGGGGATTAAAATTATATGTATTTATACAATTTTCTCTACTTTATACAATTAGAAACAATTTTCATACACTTGTGTTTGTATAAAAAGTGAGGAAGCGAGCGAGATTGAAGGAGAGTGGCGAGCGAGATATTTCGGAGAGAGGCGCCTGACAATTTTTTACAAACGTTTACTATGAAGCACAATTTGCTATTATATACGATTTTCCCTTTAAAAAATTACTAATAATTATTCAATTTAATCAACTATTGTATCATCAATTAAGAAACTGATAAGAAAATTTACACGAGGACCCCATTGAGCTATTAATATCAAATCATGCAGCCAAACTAGAAAGTGTTATATATATGTGTCTCTTTATTACTAAGATATTGGAAGTGAATTATTGCTTATACCACATGATAAATGTTTTGATTAGATATTTTTAATTTAATTTTTTTTTGATCTTCAAATATTCATTCCGCAAAAAACTTAATTATTTAAAATAAATCTTCTTTAATTATATAAAGTTGTAAAATTTCATATATCAATTCTTATTGAGACTGATGTGTATAACTTAATGTGAACTAATTTGCAATACAATGTGCTTTCCAAAAAATGATACTACGACAATAACAACACAAATCTCATTAGCTTCGGGTTTAAATTATTTTTTTTCATGCAAATTTCTAATATTACGAACTTATCAAAATTTAGACTTCGAATACATGTATCTGGCTTTATAAGATACATAGGTTCAAAATTTAGTGTGATTTATTTAAGATATATTATAGGCAAGCGAATTCACATGTATATATTTGACCCTCTCGCTCGCCTCTCTCTCTATTTCAGTGTATGTGATAGTAATATATATATATATATAACTTGAAATATGATATAAAATTATTAATCAGTGAGACAATACGTAAATTCTATCAAACTACGGAAAAATTTAGTGAATATAATTATAATATTTCTATAATTAAATAGTTTTTCCGAAATATATGTAATGACATGAGGTAACTTTTTGTCAAAATGGAATAGTTATGGTTTATAGCTTAATGCATATAATTACTCCATCTTATCTAGTATTTAATTATTTTAAAGTTACGTATGTAGTTGAAATAACAGGGACATAATTAAATTATTTATATTTTGTTGTTATGCACTAAAATGATTTGTTAGCAACAATATCAACATCATGGGATTATCTTTGTAACCCTAGCATGAATACAATTTTTGTAATTATTAGTTACTTTGAGTTAATCCTTGTCCCAAAATCCAGATTAGGTCATTATCAATTATTAGACAAAATACACAGTATATATTGTTCACTGAATATTGTTGTAATCGTTAATGACAATTTTATTGTACGTGAATATGGATTCTGGGCCAATAATCAGACACTAATCACTTTCATGATGCCCATCTATATTGAATTGCGGATTTCGAAATGATAAAATCATTTTTGATTGGACAAAAAAAAAAGGATCGCCTATAGAAGATAGTTAATAAAATCAAAGAGGAGAAAATGCATTTTCGAGATAGGAATCGGTATCTAATGAATTCAATGGTTTCAGTATAAATAAATAAAACAAAAGGAACAAAATCACAACGAGTGGACCATTTGTATCTATATGCATCAGGATCCCGATTCATGGATCTCTCGGTTCGAGAAATCAAAATAAAAGACTTGAACTATTATTCTGTCATAATTTATGTGATACTTGTCACTTCTCATATTCAAAACCTCTTAATTTTGGTCGTAGTCTAACATAGAATCTTTTAGTATTGTGAAATAAAATTTATATCTTTGAAAATTATATAAAATAAAATAAAATCTTACAAGTCAAAATACTTGATCGAAAAAATTGAAAAAGTTATTAAAAAACTACGGTCTAAGATTGTAACGACCCATTTGGTCGTTTTAAATATTAGAGCTTTTTATTTCATAAAATAATTTCCAAAGATTCTAAATGGAAATTTTGGACTATTCTAATTATAACTATGAAATTAGTGGGATAATTTTAATAATTATTTAACTGGTGGTTAAAGAAAATAATAGTAAAATAAATAGTGGGTCACTTTTATTATTTTTATAATTAGTTAGGTATATAATTTAGGGTAATAAAAGTTAAATTAGATTAATGAGAAGATATTATCATTCCTGTTCCAAACCAACTACTGGCGGCTCTAATCCTCCAAAGGATGGAAAGACGAGATCGGTCACAGGTAACAAATTTCAACTAAAATTATTCCTTGCCAATGTTGATAGTTGCAGAAATATAGTATTAATATCGTTAGTATGATATTATGGGTATAATAAATGGAAGTAAAATTTTAAATTGACAAATTTGATTATCGTATGCAGTGTCTTTATTATTATGAATATATTACCAATATTTGTTGTCTAATGAGGAATGATGAGTTGAATTGGAAGGCGGCTTCAGGTGGAAATTATTTAACTTCAATTCTTTTAGTACATTAATTATATGGATGTCGTTAGTGAAGTAAGAAAATTATTTAGTGAAAATGTGTAAAGGCAACACGTACGTATATGAGTCATTGATTGGTTGAGCTTTTGAATAAAAATGATGAAGTTAATGATTTGACAATGGTGAGTGATGATTGGTTAATGGTAAAAAGGATAATGTGTTAAATTTCTGCATATTTTATATAAGCAGGTTATGGTTAATCTGTAGTTTGGGTTGTTGTTCGTCCATATGTCAGTGGGTTCGTAATTAGTGGCTTCCGTCTTTATGTAGTAATATTTTGTTCTCACGCTATTAACTATATTTTGATATATTGAGATAGGTAATTAAATATAAGGTATAGTATATTATATAAGTTACATTAAAGTTATGTTAATTGGTGGAATTAAGACCTATCCTTAGATTTGAACTTTAGGAAATTGATTATATAATTAAGCGAGTTTTTGGGTCTAGGCTAAACATAGAATAATATGAGTGTTTATAGACTCGATAACTTATAAATTATGAATATATACTTGAATAGATTGCATCGATTTGGAAGGTCAACAGAAAGGAAAGGCTCAAGTCCCAGAGTGATTGTTCGATAAATTGAGGCAAGTGGATTTCTAAACTCTTGTTAAGTGTATGAAATGCGTGTATTTCCTTGTGGTATATGTTGGGAGTAACGGGATTGGTGATGGGTTGACTTGTCCACATTGATTAATTCTAATGATGAAAAGAATGGGGATAACAAAAGGCAATGTGATTAATTGTTTATGTCTGTTGTGTTGAGAAAGGGTTGAAGGCTTGTTGAATCATTGTTGATGTAACTTCATGTTTGTGTGGTTGTGAACTGTGCAATGTTATGAAAATGGTCATCTCCTCATTATATGTGTGAACTTGTCATCTGCATTATTCTGAGGCATTTGTTGTGACAAGTGTTATGTGCATTGAGAAAGAATGGGTACTTAAGAGGATGTACCATTTCGAGGGACGTATCGCGCGCCGCGATGGATACTATATTTCGAGGGACGTATCGCGCGCCGCGATGGTTACTATTATCGAGGGTCGTGTCGTGCGCCGCGACAGATGCATGGACAGATATGTCCCCCATGGGTCCCGGACTGAGAGACAGCGGGTGTGTATCACTAGGTCAGACATGCATCATTATAGTTGACATTGCATTCCATTGCATTGCACATACTTATCATTAGTGAACTTGATATCGTGTTTTGCTGATCTTCTGATTGCCTTTCTGCGGAACTTGTGATTGATCAATATTGAGCTTGTTATTGCGGATATGTAATTTGTTGAAGTATTGTTGTTGAGGATATGTAATTTGTTGAAGTGTTGTTGTTGAGGATATGTAATTTGTCTAAGTGTTGTTGTTGAGCTACGTGCTATGTAAAATGTGAGCTGTTAGGTTGGGTTGATTTTAATGCAGGTTGTAGTTGTGGAAGTTTGGTTGGGGGTGGTAGGAGTACCCGTATTTTATCCCCTTAGCTTGTGTTTAGACGTTTTACTTGCTGGGTACCGTGTGGTTTGGTACTCAACCCTTGCTACTACAAATTTTTTTGTAGGTTACTAGCCCGGACTTTGTGATATTTCCCTTCTCCTTGTCCGAGGTTTCTTGGAGATTTGTCAGGTAGCTGTTTCCATCGCAGCAGACTTTCTTCTCCTTAATTATGATCTTGTTCTATTCTAGAAACAAGTTCATTTGAGACTTGAGTTTTTCTTTTGAATCAATTGTAATACTTTAGAGGCTTGTACACGTGACTACCAGGTTTTGGGGGTTTTATTAAGTTACTTATATTTTATTTCCGCACTTTATTGTAATGGTTGAGTTTTAGGCTGACTTGTCTTGGTGGGATAAGACGAGTGCCATCCCGCCCATTTTTGGGTCGTGACAAAGATTAAATTATTTAACTCTCAAAGCATTTCATTTATATCGTCCTACCTTACACATGTAGAAATTAATATTCAAAAGAAATAGAGAGGGGTATCAAAAACACCCTTGAAGTTAATGCAAATTATCAGTTTCGTTCCCGAATTATTGACAGAATTAAAGTCACCCCTCCACTTGACAAACTAAACTTAGATACAGTACCCTCAATAATCTCGTATCTGCTTCAAACCCTTGTAGAAACATGAAACTCTTAATAAAAAGGGAAAAATTTCTGCAAAATACTTTAACTTTGGCCGAAATTGTTGTTACGATACCAAACTTTATAGAGGACCTTTTACCCCCTGCACTATTTAATAGTGTATTTTAAAGGTTAATACGTGGACACATTACTATTTATAATTACGCAATATTTTTATGTTCACTTGAACACATTACTATTTATAATTATGTAATATTTTTTATGTCCACGTGAACACATACCTTTAAAATACACTATTGAATAGTGCAAGGGTAAAAGGTCCTTTTCAAAGTTTGGTATCGTTAAAACAATTTCGATCAAAGTTCGAATATATTTTAATTTTTTTTCCTAATAAAAAACAAGAGAAGTGTAAAAAACACCCAAAAGTATTTACGTTTTACTCATGTTGCACGATCAAGAGTGTATTTAAGTTCAATTGATCAAGTAAAAAAGTATTTTATCGGCTGTCATATTTCATAAATGAAATTAATAATTCACGTCAAATTTAAGAGTTTTTTCAATATTTTTCTAGAATAAAAAAAAAATCTCCAAAGAGATGAAAGATGAGGGACCATCGACAAGTTATATTACAATACAAAATTTCATGGTTAATTAGAACTTTATAGTATGCAACTAGATAAGATTTCCATAATATTAATCTTAGATCAAATCACAAGTCACAACTAATTCTAGTGACAGATACAGCTAATTTAATTTTTTGTAATATGTACAGTGACTAATATAAACTATTTTTTAGCTATATGTCATAATCATCAGTCATTAGAACATGGAAAAAAGTTTATTTGATTTTTATCCACTATATATTGTAAGTTCATCAAGAAAAAAAAACAAAAATTAAGGAGCAATATCTTATCCCACCTTATGATTACTTGAATTAATAATGTTTTCTTTTAGCTTGTTTAGTAAAATTTTTAGAAGGTTAAAATGTTTTATTTTTAATTATAAATAAAGTGTTTGATTAAGCTTTTAGGAAAAAAATAAGAATTTTTAGAAAATTACATGAGTTGTTTTCCGAAGCTACAAAAATAATTTTACTGCAAAATATTTTCTTGAACAGTATATGTAAGAAAAATACACTTAAAAGCATTTTGAATTTTCTTTTTATAAATACAAATTGTTGCGTTATTAATTTTTGTACCAAACGATTCTAAAAGTATTAATGCGTAAACATCATATCTAACCAATTAACAACCACTTGCTATTCTATATTCATAATGATTTTTTAAAATGTTTTCGGGTAGAAATGCTAATATTATTTTTTCTTTTTTACTAATTTAATTAAAATATCTATAACAATAATTTCTATATTTTAATGAAAAAATAGTTTTTTCTAGTTACAATATTAGTAACCTCGTGTATTTATATAGAAAAATCAAGCAAAGAAAAACGTCGGCAAAACAATATTGTCTCATGAAGAATTTAATTTCCTATACTTGCTAATATATTAAAATTTTTGTTCCTCTATCATATTTCATGCTTAGGATACATGAGTTTTAATCCGCGAGATACATATATTTATCGAATTTTAAAATTAAGATACTTATTTTATTTGATTAAATTAATTAGTTGTAATTGATTCCCGTAATTAAAGGATTAATTGAGGATTTTCAGAATACATGGACAATTTATTTGAAAATATAAATTAATCAAAGCTCGTAGGCGGAAATCAAGGACTGTATACATGCTTAATTAGTTTCATTTTATTATTTGAAATAATAAATTCATTAACATTATTAATAAAAGACAAAAACATGTACATCTTGATTATGTAATTAGTAATTTCATTTTATTACTCTTACAATAATAAATTCATTAATTTGGTGTATCTAACAAACTAAACACTTAG
Source organism: Solanum pennellii (assembly GCF_001406875.1). NCBI lineage: Eukaryota > Viridiplantae > Streptophyta > Magnoliopsida > Solanales > Solanaceae > Solanum > Solanum pennellii. Next base: position 92,525,910 of record NC_028637.1, read on the forward strand.
ATATATAAGTATCGTACAAGTACATTCTTATGTATCAAAGAAGTATCTAGAATTAATTTCATTTATTTTTTATATGTGTCTAGTAACAATTTCATGCATTTATTTATATGATCTAAATTTTAATTTCATATATTATCTTTTGTTTGTATCTAATATTAATTTGATGTATCAAGTATCAGTTTCATACCTTATATTCAAAAGCGTGTATACTTGATATACATCTAACTTTGTTGCACTTGATGTGTATCTAATGGTGTGTTTGATGTAATATCTCAAGCTGAAGAAGTAATCAGAGCAAAAACATCTAGGGTTGAGATTTGATGCAATATCTCAAAGTTGATGTAGTTCTTGAAAAGGCTAAAGAAGACAAAAGGAAGAGATGATGAAAATCATTGTATCACTAGTTTCATTAGTTGAATTTTTGGAGCTTACAATAGTATCCATTTGCATACATGAGTCCAAATATTTTCTTCTTAAGTTTGAAAAATGATAATCTTAACATATACTTTAATAAACATGACTTTTCTTAGTACGTCCAAGGGCGAATCTAGAGGCTGTCGAGGGTGTTCACCCGAAATTCCTCGATAAAAAATTATGTTGTATATTTAAGGTATTTAAAAAAAAATTATGTTTATATATTGATTTTGAACTTCTTCAATATAAGATTAGAGGTTGACTCAGTGATTGAGGGAGTTCTAAGCTCCATTAAAGGTTCCAAGTTTGAATCTTAGACACTACCTTTTTTTTTCCGAACTCCCAAAATGGAAATTCTGGATCCATCGTTGAGTACGTCGTAAATAAAAATAGCTCAGAAGCAATAATATTACTTCAAGTATAAAAGAAAGAAACTTTTTAGTGTTAAGGATCCGTTTGGCCCCAAAATACTGGGGAAAAACTTAAAAAGAGGTGTTAGGTCATATATTTGCCAAGTATCTCAAATGCTAGAAAAAACTAGTATTTACAACAAGTTCTGATATTTCAAAATTCTAAAAAAATTAAAAAAATTACCCCATATTAATTTCAACTAATATTTGTTACTATCTCATTCGGAAAATTTTGAATTATAATTTGAGTGATAAAATTGAAAGAATAATTTGTGTTTGTTGAGTTATGATTTTAACTGAATCAGTGACAAGTTTGAATATGTGATTAAATATATATTATCTTGCGTATATTGTTATTTTGTTATTGTTGATCGTTATCAATTATACTATAAGGTTAATTCTTAACGAAACATCATTATAAATAAATTTAGGCGGGTCAAGACCCAACCCATTTATTAGCCCATTTGAATCCAACCCATTTGAACCCAAAGTAAATTTAGGCGGGTCAAGACCCAACCCAATTTCTATTTCAACCTATTTTAATATTTCCAATTTTAATCAAATCCGCCCATTTAACACCTCTATTGTTATATGTCATTGATATTCCAAATAATATAATTATCTAATTTTGCTATCAAAATTAATTTAGATTAATTAACCCTCCTACTTGATTTAAGATAAAAACAAAAATTAGATTTAAGAAAATATTTTAAAAAAAAGAAGTGTTGGTGCCATGTCAATAGCTGTGACAGCTGTGGGGAAACACGGATTGGGATAACAATTATTAAATAAAATGCGCACGTGTGTTAACTGCGCGCACGTGTTTGTTAACAATACAAACACGGCCGCTTCTTGTTTTCCGTCAATGCCATTCACGTTCTTAAATTTTGACTTCATACTCCTTTTTCCTATGACCCCCCACAAACAAATATCTTCCGTTCATCTTCGGGGTTTAAAATGTTTGTTCAGTTTCAATAAGGATTTCTTAGAAATTATTTAATTTTTACGTGTATAAAGGATATTAAATTGTCTTAAAAGACATTTCGAATATTTCACAAATTAATGGAATATTCAGTTAAATCTACATCATTCTAGTTTTAGAAACACACCACTGATGATCATAAAACAAAATGATATCCTCAATTTTAATGAATAAAATTATATTTTTCTTCATGTTTTTTTGTAATTATAATTTATTTTCAATCACTTTAAAATTTGTGGCATACTGTTGTCTTTTCTTTGCAAAATATGTAAGAAAATTAAAGAATTTGAATATGAAAAGTAGTCAGCCCTATATATTATTTTTAAAATATCTTCTTCTTTTGTATTATCTATTCTCGATAGAAATATCGTGAGAACTATATGATTCAGATTAGTTCACCTGTACCATATGAATAAATCTTATTATTAATAAAATTAGAATATTAATAATACAGTATTTATTTAAGTAGAGGCCATCACTCTACTTTTATTAAATATGAGTATCTTAATAAGTTATATTTAAAACAATATATATTTAATCTCTTTCTCATATAAGGTGAATTGTTGAGATATTCAAAATTAATGAATTATTTAAAGTTTAATAAAATTAGTAAGATTTTTGTATATATTATATCAAAATCGTAAAATTAAAGCATATTTTGATACATTTTATTTATTTTAACTCAAGCTCATAAAATTTAAAAATTTATATTTTACACTTTCACATTTTATATTCAAAAACTTATTTTTTTTTAAAATTCATCCTAAATCAAAATAATTCATATAAATTGAATATCCCGTTCCTCACCAAAACAATAAAATACAAGAAGACGACAATTAACAAGTATAAAAAAAATAAACTTGCTTAATATAACATTCTTTTTTTTAAAAAAAAACGATTTTTTATTGGATAATTTTTAATACAGTAAAAAGTAGTATAGAGTAAATTACAAAAAAAAAAAAGGAAATAGAGAGCGGCGTTCCCCTAATATTCTGTTGAAACCAAACTATAAAAACCGCCTCCCGCTATTTCTTCTCCTATTATCATCTCTCTTCTAAAAACTCAACATTCAACACACTCTCTGCTTCATCTTTCATGGAAACTCCCCGTCGGTCCTCTGTGATCATCGTCGGAGCCGGAATCTCAGGTAATTTATCACCGACATTTAAGTACAAATATATGCGAAAAATTACTACTTACTTGTCAAATCTGAATTCTGGATCTGCTTCTGCTTACACATGCTTCAGCATTCACTGGAGAGAAATGTGAATTTCGATTTGAAATTATTGTATGTGTGGATCAATTTTATGTAGGATTAACGGCGGCGAAGGTGTTATCGGAGAATGGAGTGGATGATGTGGTGATATTGGAGGCGGCTGATAAGATAGGCGGTAGGATAAGGAAAGAGGAATTCGGCGGAGTAGCGGCGGAACTCGGTGCCGGTTGGATCGCCGGTGTCGGCGGTAAACAATCTAATCCTGTATGGGAACTTGCACTTCAGTCTAATCTCCGAACATGCTTCTCCGATTACAGTAATGCTCGTTACAATATCTACGATCACAGGTTCGTGAAAGTTACTGTAAATTGTTATTTTCGAGTTGTATATCAACTAATTTTATTTTATTTTTTATTTTTTTCGTGTTACAGTGGGAAGATATTTCCGAGTGGAATAGCGGCGGACTCGTATAAGAAAGCGGTGGACTCAGCAATTCAGAAACTCAGAAGCCAGGAAGGAAATCATAATGAAGACACCGACGATGCTGCTGAAACGCCGTCGTATGATCCACAATTACTCATACAACAATACTCTGTTTTTTTTTAACAAAAAATTGACATTTTCGATTATTTTTGTTGCAGAACTCCAAAAACACCAATAGAGCTGGCGATTGATTTCATTCTTCATGATTTTGAAATGGCAGGTCAATTTTTCAGTTATCGATTTCTCGTATTTTGTGTTATTTTTTTAAGAGAATAATCGCGCACGCGATGTAATTAGGAATGCAATTTTTTTACAAAAGAGGTTCTGAATTTTACAGAAGTTGAGCCAATATCAACCTATGTAGATTTTGGTGAAAGAGAATTTCTGGTTGCTGATGAAAGAGGATATGAACATTTGCTTTATAAAATGGCAGAAAATTTTCTTCTTACCTGTGAGGGTAAAATTATGGACAGTCGACTCAAGCTCAATACGGTAATTTATATTTACTCTTGATTGGTCAATTTATTATGATGATGAATAAAACTGATAAGATTTTTTAAAATTTTCATTTTTTTTATTGCATGGTGTAATTTATCATTCCTTTTTTCTTTTTTTGGGTCTGTTAAGATTGATTGACGACCCACTAAGAGTCTCCAGAAAAGGACATTTTTTTACAATTATTTTTATCTTTATAATTGAAAAATCTTTGCTTTACTAAGCAAAAAGGAAAAGCAAGTTGTGATAAGAGTATGGAGTAATTGTTAAAGAGATTTTCATCACTTGTGAAAGTAACTCGTGGCAGTTTGTAATTGGAAGATGGCATAAATCAAAATTAGTAAAATGTCGTGGAAAAATGGAAATGAATAACCTGATATAGTAATTTTCGATTTCATACAAAATTAATATTTTTTTTGATATGATGATAAGAGTTTAATAAAATGACAAAAAAGACTTGTTTCTCATCATTATAATGGGTACCATAAAGAGAGAACTTTCTTATTCAAACATATTATACTCCCACCTTTGTCATTTTAAGTGACATACTTAGTATAATTAAAAGTAATTTAATTTGCTAAGCATTTTTTATAATCACAAATTTCAAAGGCTATCATTTTTTCAAAAAAATACTGTACTAAGTTAAACTGCGTCACGTAAAAGGTGATAGAAAGAGTATCATTATACTTTCTCTGTTGTTAATTATTTGTCTATTTTATCAAATAAAAAAAAGTTTTTTTTACTTATTTTATTTTTATTGAATGTGTTGTTTCATTTTCATCCCTTTAGAAAATGGCACTTTACATAAATGCAATCAAAGGTGGGTCCAAAGATCCACTAAATGTAGCAAAGAGGAGGCTAGCCACCAGCTACACTGGCTAGCCAACTGATTCCTATTTGTTAGTTTTGACTTGGTGGAGATATTTGTGGATGAGATTGGTTTTTTGTCCTTTTTAGGGGTGTCTAGGCCACTGTGTTTGTTTGTGTAGTGCATTTATGATAGTAACTCACAATTCACGGAATTGGGGCAGGTTGTTCGGGAAGTGCAGCACTCGAGAAACGGCGTCTTGGTGACAACAGAAGATGGTTCCCTTTACGAAGCCAATTATGTCATTTTGTCTGTTAGCATTGGTGTTCTCCAAAGCGACCTCATTTCATTCTTACCCTCTTTACCCGTACGTCTTTCATTCGTTCAACTGAATTTAATATTTTAATTTCTAGCCGACAATAACAACACGTATAGTGTGTTTTGAATGATAGATATTTGATTCACGTGCACATGGAGAGACTGGTGAGATCTTGAGTGTTTGATGTTCACAAAAAGTGCATCGCACTTATTACACTACAATAATGTAGTAGTGTAATAGGTTGAGGCTTATGGCTAGGATTTAATATGGGGAGGGGTCCCCTGTTTCCTGTTAGACGATCTAAAGTTGGTCACCTGCAAATTATTGAGATTGTGAACCTATGGGATATTAAATACTCAAGAGGTCACCATTTCTAGACATTGAACTACCCACATTAATTTCTCGACTTGCTTATTAAAATGATCTCCACTCATGATTTAATTGGTATGGACTGTGCAGTTGATATACAGCTTCTTTTCTTTATGTGTGGTTTCAAATTGGACCATTTCCTAATTTTATTATTTTTATTTTTACTTAGTGGAGTAAAACCTACCAATACATTAAAGAATCCAGATAGTGATGTTGCTTTTATCATTCAAGTTAATTAGAAATGGCAATTCGTAGTTGTAGCTAACTAAAATAAATAATTGGCGGTTTTTTTTTATTTGATTAAATAAGGTTAAATTGATGCAAAGTGTAGAAAAACTTCAAAATTAGTAGTGGTCAATGTCTAAATCAATGATATATTTAATTGGAGTAACTTTATTTGTTTTTAGTGTGCATAGAAATCTCTCTTGTAATCAAATTATTAATGAAAAGGTCAATTAGTTATCTTACTGCGGTTTCAAATACACTTGATATGATTACTAATTTTTAAATTAAGCTCTTATTTGTATTAATTGAAACAGAGATGGAAGATGGAAGCCGTCAGAAACTTGGATGTGATGGTTTATACAAAGATCTTTCTCAAGTTCCCTAACAAGTTCTGGCCTTGTGAACCTGAAAAGGAGTTCTTCATCTATGCTCACGAGCGAAGAGGCTACTATACGTTCTGGCAGGTTTGCACAATTTGTTATCAAAATCTTGTATCTTTTTAATGCATGTTGCTGCATTCTTTTTGTTCATTACTTGCAATGACAACTTCAAGTACTCTTACATTGATTGAGGGCTACTTTGCTACAAACTGACTGCCTTAAAATTACTACAAGGGGCTCAGTTAGTAGGGTGACTTTGCTTCAAGCATCTTTTCTTATTATAGCCTATTATTTCCATATATTTAATCACCATTTGGAATCTGGACCTTGATGTCAAGCTCATTCTATGTATATTTCCTAATAAGACAAGACCATGTGTGACAGCCGTAATTTGTCTGTATAACAAATGGATTAACGCAGGAAATTGATGATCTGAACTGTGCTTTAGCTAATATAATATGCAATTTTGTCATTACTTGTGATGGTGTGACCCACATTAGGTACTTTAACATTTTATTAACATCAAGTAATCCTGGATCTGTACGTGCGGGGCACGTGCATCTTAATGAATCTGGAGAAATTTGCAGACACTTGTTTAATCTACTACCAGGCACTTTGACTTTGCTATCACAGAATCCCATTGTATCAGGGTCATCAGAAGTACATTCCTCAGTATTTCTAATATATAGTATAATGTGTTTGCATTAGCTTTGCAGTTCCACAATTACTTTTCTGTGGCGTAATCCTTACTGTTGATGGAGTAGCTCAAATTATCTAAATGTGTTCATCTGTAAGATTAGATTCAGTTACCTCATAGGTTCTTGATGAGTTTAAAAATGATGTCGGTCCTTCTGATGCACTATGTTGTTCCTGAGCACTACTTCCTTGTGTGAACATCAGTATAGTGCTTAACTTGTGTTTATCTATTGATTAGACACGAAGAAATTTCTTCGTTATACAATTGTACACTCATCTGAGCATAATTTTGGCTTCTGCGTACATACACATAACATAAAAATGCTACTCTTTTTACGAATGCCTCATGTTGGAGCTGCCAATAAAACTTGACCACCAACTATTTATCTTAAGATATCTCATCGAGAGGATACAACATTACGCTTGCATCAACTTCAGATTTCTGTTTTTTCATTTGAAACCTTTTCAACTAGCTTTATATGGAGGACCTTTTCATTTGTGCAATTTATTATGGCTGCTGAATGCATCATCTAGTCATCATTATGTGCTCAAGAACTGCTCCTATCTTTTTGCTAATATTGATCTGTTTTCATGTCATCAGCACATGGAAAACGCTTATCCGGGATCCAATATGCTGGTGGTAACCCTGACAAATGGTGAGTCAAAACGTGTGGAAGCTCAATCTGATCAAGACACATTAAGAGAAGCAATGGAAGTGTTAAGAAACATGTTTGGGCCTGACATTCCTGATGCCACCGACATATTAGTCCCACGTTGGTGGAATAACCGGTTCCAGCGTGGTAGCTACAGTAATTACCCCATATATGCAAATCATCAACTCGTCCATGATATTAAGGTTAGCAGTCTTCTTCTTTTCTCACTCGGCAATAGTAATTTTACAGCGTCCAATCTAAACGAATTTACATAATTTTTGAATAATTGATTAGAATAGGACTACTACATAGAAAGACTGCCAACTCTTATATTCAGAGACTGTGTTATATAGCGAAACAACGTTTGATTGAATTGAGCCATCAAATTTTTGGGAACACCTGTATATAAGATGATTTTCGAACTTTCCTCCAAGTATTGGAACCACAATGATATTGGAAATAGCTTCCTCAAACTTCTGATTTAGCCAGTGTAATGGGGAACGAACTACTTCTTTAATGCTCTTGTTGCAATGACTTTCTTTCTTTCATCAGGAACCAGTGGGGCGGATATTTTTCACAGGAGAACACACAAGTGAAAAATTTAGTGGCTATGTCCATGGAGGTTACCTTTCAGGTTAGTTCAATGATAAAAAAAATTCTATAGGCAACTATCTATTGGACAAAAAACATGATTTCATATGTTACCTGGCATATGACTATTTTACGCAGGTATAGACACTAGCAATGCTTTACTTGAGAAAATGCGAAGGGATGATGGAAGGAAGAATGAGAGTCAAGCGTTTCTGTTAGAACCATTGCTAGCATTAACAGGCTCTTTGACACTGACACAAGCTGAGACTGTATCAAGTCTCCACAAATGTGATATTCCGCGACAACTCTTCCTTAGTAACAGCAAATTGGGACTTCCAGAGGCTATCTTATGAGACTAAATGAACCTCTGCTGGATAAAATTTACGCTGACAGATGTTGCTATCCATCCAACCACGGATAAACTCGATTTGCTGGAGGTCTGACAAAAAGACGGTACGAGTCCTTTGTTCTATTAACAGAAAAAAGGAGCAAAGAAACTTGAGAGAAGGATATAGGGTAGTTTCCAGGATATTTATTCTGAAATTCTTCATTGCAGATACATACAATTGTTATTAGGAGTAAAGTCATAGAGAGGTATGATGCAGTATTAATGATATTTAACACATGAAAATTAAGTAATAAGATGACTGACCATGTTTTCAATTGATTATAATTTCTAATGTAATCCTCAAGTTTGTATATGAAAACATAACTTTGGTTCTTTTGGTTGTGTCCAATTATACTCCCTCCGTCCATCTTTAGGCTTTACTCGTTCGTTATAATGTTTTAAGAAGTTAAACAATGTTTGTCCAGTTTATAAAATCAATGAATAATTTATCATTTTGTGTTTATTTTACCGTTACTATTAAATAAGTACTATTTATTTTTCAATATTTAAAATGACTTATACTCCCTCTATTTCAAAATAAGTGAATTGTTGAGGCAATACACCCCAAATAAAAAGAAAGTTAAGGACATAAATAAATGCCTTCCATTCTCCCCCATCGGACCAAACGAATCGGTCTTGGTGGGTGGGGGGTAAAGATTATCTTTTCGATTAGCCGAAGTTTTTTAGAAAGATAACTGACATCGAGATACACCTAGAGATTATAACAAGATATTAGTTCTTGACCAATAGTGAAGTACCTTTACCAACTACAACACAATTGACCTTCGAACACAACCCTTGTTAGTGCTCCATGTGACATCCCTATAATTAACCAAACAATCAAATTATCCTTATTATTCAAATAAAATCAATTTGTGTGCTCAAAAAATCCTAATTTGAAAGTTGAAAGACTTCTCAATCGAGACTTATAATCACGGATGATGTAAAAAAAAATAAAATGATTTCACTCTCAAATAAAATAGTACGAGTTGTAAAAATGTAAGAGCTATATAGAACCGCCTTTGATCGGCCTTACATCACTCTTCACTTTTGACATTTGAGATATTCTCAAAATATTCTTGAAAATATAATTAATTCAAAGTATAATCATAAATATGGTAAATCAACTTCCTTGAAATTATCCCTAAAAAATAAAAATGAGGGGCAAAATGGAAAAAAATTTAATAACTTTCTTGAACTTTGAATAGTTCACTTATTTTGAACTATAAAAAAAGACTCAATGATTTATTTATTTTAAAATGAAGGAAATATTTAATAAGAATAATTTGATAAAATTATTCCGATCGTTTACTACTTCTTAATCCGGTGGCCAATTATTATTGGAGTAGTTGTTTGAAAATGATTTACCACCAATATGACACTTTTATTATAAACAAAAAATGTCCATATTATTAAAGAAAAAAGTTTTTGTGTCTTACTACTTGTAAGTTGTAATTTGTGTATTGGTCGGTTCGGTTCGATCTTATATATTATTGATTTTTGGTTAATTAATATTTGATTTTTAAATATGCTAACTCAATAACAACTCAAGAAGATACTTCTCATCGGTTTTTGATAATTATCGCTTTGATTTTCGATTTACCGAATAAGAAAATGTTCGTAAATTATTATATGACTTCTCACTTCTCTTAATGTTTTGTAATAGTGAAACAATAAAGATAATAAGAAATTGTATCTATAAGAGAATATATAATACAAAGGCTATAATTACATGTTATCGCCAAAACATAGTATAGAATTTATGATGTTAATCAATTACCGTCCTTTACAAACTTGCAAAAACTACAACCTATAATTACAAACTAAAACTAAAATCAAATAGCTACAATTGCAAATTTTTACTTTAGTCTTTTGGTTTTGAGTAAACAATAAAGACTAAAAAAGCGGTCTAGTGTGAAGTGAGTAGAGTATTAATAATTTGATATAGTTATGCTACCTAGTTATATATTAAATTATTAATATTTAATATTTAGAAAGGGTAAAGTGATAAATTATTATCCTCTTATTGGATTGTCAGTTTACCCTATATAAAAATTGGAACCGAATCAATAAACCAATAACCTTTTTTTTTAACAAACCCATTAAAAACTCAATAACCCAATTACATTTTTTCGGTTCGATTTTTTCACACCCCTAATCTTTTTAGTGAGTGAAAAGTCAATATATCATCAAAAATTGAGAAATGACTTATTTCTATTATCATTTAAAAATTTTGCTCATTTATATGCAATTTTCATTTGAGAAAAGACTTATCAATGTCATTATTTATAACTGAAAAGAGTTTCATTTTCGCAAAAGAAAATTTGATATGTGATCAATTATGATTTGGTCATATCATTAATTAATCATTTAAAAAAGGAAAAAAAGTTCAAATATGTCATCAAACTTCGAGAAAATGCTCATTTATACCACCAATTAAAATTTTTGACTTATCTATGTCATTTGAGTTAACAAATAATGATATGAATGAACCTTTTCTCAAACGAAAATGACATAAATGAGCTGAACTTTTAACAAATCACATAAATAAATCTTTATCTAAGTTCGATAACATATTTGAGTCTTTTTCCTTTTTAATTAAGGGAAAAAAAGCAAATATACCCCTAAATTATCGTAAATGGTATGCAGATATCCTCCTCATACTTTTGAGACATTGGTGCCCCTACCGTCCAAAAAGTAAAACATATATGTCCTTTACTTTAATGATAAACTAAATAAGGACACGTGACACAACTTTATTCGTCGATTCGATAATTAATAAATATCAAATATATAAATTAAATTATGACACATTATATCCGTTATAATAAAAAATATATGTATACCATTTACAATAACTCGAGATATATTTATCCTTTTACTCACTTTTTAATTCTAATAAAAACTTTAGTTGTTGCAATAGTGACATTGATTGATAACCAGCTTACCCATAGAAAACTAAATAAGTAAAGTTAAGAGTCTCACGCGCCGCCGATTCAAACGCGTGTAACAAACAAACAAAACTGTCGGTGTGTCTGTCTACCCTGTTGAGTGAATCTGCGATTCAAGCTCAAGAACCCCTTTACACTACAAAGGTAAGACTCACAGTCTTAGATCACATTGTATACTTTTTAATTTCATCAGTTCAAGTTGAAAGTAGTAGCAAATCTTGTGTTTTTGTTCTTCTTTGATTTGATTTGGAGAAGAAGAAGAGGGTGTAGTGTTAATGAGCTTTAAATCTAATACCCATTTCAGAAAATAGTGTATATAATGATGGTCCAAGATCATTCATCTCCTAAACCCTCAAAACCCCTTTTTATGAAACACAAAGTTTCACACTATTCTGAGACGAAAAATCTTGATTTTTCCACATGGGTATCTGAGAACTCTGTTAAACTATTTGTGGTTTCGTTGTTGACTATTAGTGTGGCAGCCCTGTTCTACTTACGTACCTCTAGTGTACCCACCACAGTCCTATGCTTCCGAAATTCCCACCAAAGCCAGCCTCAGAAACCAAAGTTACCAAAACTTGATCTTGATTCAGTACAGCCAATTGTAGATAAGTCCTCTCCCTTTTCGTCGTTTCATTCGGAGCAATGGATTATTGTGTCTGTATCAGATTACCCATCTGGTCCACTACAGAGTCTTGTTAGGTTAAAGGGTTGGCAAGTTCTTGCAATAGGCAATTCGAGAACCCCGAAAGATTGGAACTTGAAAGGTGCTATATATCTTTCTCTGGAACAACAAGCGAGTTTGGGTTTTAGGGTAACAGATTTCCTTCCTTATGATTCTTATGTGAGGAAGAGTGTGGGGTATCTTTTTGCAATCCAACATGGTGCAAAGAGAATATTTGATGCTGATGATCGTGGGGAAGTGATTGGTGGGGATCTTGGGAAACATTTTGATTTGGAGTTGGATGGTGCCGCTGCTAAGCAGCAAAGGATTTTGCAATATAGTCTTGAGATTGATAATAAGACTGTTGTCAATCCTTATATACATTTTGGACAAAGGTCAGTTTGGCCTAGAGGATTGCCTCTGGAAAGTGTTGGTTTTGTAAATCATGAAGAGTTCTATACTGAAGTGTCTGGAGGACGACAGTACATACAACAGGGAATATCAAATGGGCTACCTGATGTTGATTCGGTTTTTTATTCTACAAGGAAGGTTGGATCAGAAGCACTTGATATTATATTTGATGAACATGCCCCGAAAGTGGCATTGCCTCAAAGTCTAATGGTGCCAATCAATTCATTCAACACGTTGTTTCACTATAATGCATTTTGGTCATTGATGCTTCCAGTGTCAGTGAGCACCATGGCTTCTGATGTCTTAAGAGGTTACTGGGCACAACGGTTGTTGTGGGAAATCGGTGGATTTGTTGTGGTATATCCTCCTTCGGTACACAGAGATGACAAAGTTGAAGCATACCCCTTTTCAGAGGAAAAAGATTTGCATGTAAATGTGGGTCGCTTGATCAAATTTTTAGTTTCTTGGAGATCTGAAAAACAAGGGCTGTATGAGAAAATCTTAGAATTGAGCCATACAATGGCACTTGAGGGGTTTTGGAGCGAGAATGATGTCAAATTTACAGCTGCATGGTTGCATGACTTGGCTGCTGTAGGGTATCAGCAGCCAAGACTTCTGGCAGTACAATTGGATCTGCAAAAGGCAACTGTTCAACGTGGAGATAAAAAGGAATTCGTCCCCCGAAAACTACCTTCTGTACATCTCGGGGTTGAGGAATCAGGTACGGTGAATTATGAAATCGGGAACTTGATAAGGTGGAGGAAGAATTTTGGCAATGTTGTGCTAATTATGTTTGTCACTGGGCCCGTGCAACAAACTGCATTAGAATGGAGATTGTTATATGGCAGGGTGTTCAAAACTGTGGTTATTCTGTCAACACAAGCTGATGCAGATCTTGCTGTTGAGCAAGGACAGTTGGATCAAGTATACAAGTGAGTATACGTCATCATTCTTTTCATTAAACAGCGAGTGTAATTATACCTTGTTTGAATTTAAAAAGTAGTAATTAGTATTACCATCTAATGGAATGTTTTCTCAAGAATATGGGGAACACAAAGTATTACTTCCCGTCATTTTGCAGCACATTTTCTATGTCCACATAATTTTCTGATGCATACATTTTGACATACGTCCTCACAGGATTTCTTTTTTTTTTTTTGCTTTTCTCTCTTTTGGTTTGTCCAAGTATAGTTGTCATGTTTCCTTAAATTGAAAAAAGTTTATCCCTCAAGCTAGTGGACGAATCAATCAACTACCTCTTAACCCATTAAATCAATTGTCTATGTACCTTTTGCTCTATTTGGAATCATTTCATTCCTATACTAGGTAATTCATATTTATGAGACAAATGAGGGGTTACCTAAAATTAGAGGTTCTCCAAATTTTACCCTTTTAAGTTCTATAAATCTTTCACTTATGTTCCCTGCATTGATGTATAATCTATCAGTCTAAACAGAACTTTTAAACTTCTCAAAGCACCAGACTTAACATAAATATAACAAGTATGGATCCTTTGCTTCCATTATGTTCTATTGTTCACTAGGTATGTAATGATTCTGAGATATTGTTGATCTTTTGGGACAACCTTCCTCCATTATCTTCTTCAATCATCATAGTATGGTACCTGTAGGCTGGTGCATTTAGAAGTGTACATAAAGATGGCTAAACAATCTCTGGTTATCCTTGTAGGTGTGTTACACATACCAACTGTATGATTTCTAATCTTGTCTAATTTTATATAACCATAGATCCAACATTTGTGTCCTATGACACTTATCTTGTGGATATGGGCCTCTCAGGCCAAATTTCCATCTAACATTACTTGTCTCACAACCGTTCTATATAATGTCTTTCACTTTGTTAGGCATCTTCACATCTCATATCACTCCTGTAGCACTTCTCCGTTTGAACCACATTTTATGTGATATGTCCTCATGTCATGCCACTGTCTTTGTATATTGAGACTAGATATTTGAGTTGTCTACCTTTAGGCACCAATCTAATGTTCCTGACTACCACTCTTCTTCTAGAAAATATCCTTGTAGTGCAACTATTCTGCCTTACTTCCACTAGTGTAATAACTCACTTTCTAGGGTAGATCTTCATACTTCAACTATTGATTGACTGTACTGATATCGAAATAGTTGTAGGGAATGTGCTCTTGTCCATGGAAATCTCATTCTCCTACTGTCTCATCTTCCACTTGTTAATTATCTCTTGGAAATATGTTACAAACAACTTTGCCTCCAAGCATGATGTTTACATTTGACTTTTCACCTCCCTTTTACTTGAATAGTTAGCCTGGACTCCTCCCAGCTTCGGAAGTAAGAACATTGACCTCCTTTGTCCTTAACTTCTATTCACAAAGAAAGCTGTAAATTATCAATGAAAAAATATGCTCTAGCCTCTAGTCAACCACTAGGAAAGAATATCATCTTCCAGTAGTATGTATTAAGAAAGGGTGTTACAGAGAGAAGAAAATAACTTCTGGTAGCATGTTGAAATGAAAGGTCTCAAGTTATAGCTATCTTTTGAAAAACTTCAAAGACAGTAAACGACTGCACTGGAAAAAAGAACTTGAAGAGATGTAAGACTTATAGATTCATGTTGCCATAACTTTAGTGAGATTAACAGAAATTTGATGGGTATGAAATTTTAATGGACCGGAGATAGGTGGAATTGGCATCATTTAGTAGATATACAGATGGCATGATGATTATGGATAATGCTACAGCCTACACATATATATAGTCTGTAGCTGGACACCCCGACCTAAGGAATACCTACCAGGCAACTAAAAGTTTACTTCCTAACTCGAGATGTGCATTAATATTTGTACAATAATTCCTGATTCATCAATATTAAGTTCATATCATGCAACAAAAGCACTGACGATCCGATTTGATAATGTTGATTCATCTCATAAATAATTGCAAATGGAACTATGTATTTTGTTTTGTTTTATCAACAATATGGGATCAGTATATAACTGTATAAATCCTTTTTGTGGTAATACATATTGTGGAACTTCTGCACGCAACTGTTCACACTCTGTGGCCATTTTCTGTAATTCATAGTAAGACGTGTTTAATACAATTGTTACTTTGAACTTGTCTGTTGCTTTGTAAAAGTTGATTGGTTATATGTTAAGGAGTTGGTTTGTATATTTGTTTCTGACACTCAAATCGTCTCTTAGGTATCTCCCAAGGATATTTGAAAGATTCAATAGCACAGATGGATTTCTCTTCCTACAGGACAATACCATTTTGAACTACTGGAACCTTCTGCAAGCAGACAAATCTAAGTTGTGGATCGCCAATAAGGTAATATACCCTTCACATCATGAAATTCAATTATCTCAAAAAAGCAAAATATTCATCCTACAATCAATTGAATCAGGTGCCTACATCTCGAAACATGATCAACGGAAAGGACTCTTCATGGTTCCTAAAGCAAGCAGAATTGGTGAAGAAAGTGGTAAGCACAATGCCCGTTCACCTCCAAGTCAACTACAAGGAGAGTGGTCCAACTGACCAGAGCATCGCCTTGTGCGGCTCTGAGGTGTTCTATGTTCCTCGACGTTTCGTTCAGGACTTTGTTGATCTAGTAGACTTAGTTGGTGATCTTGATATACACCAGAAAATTGCTGTACCTATGTTCTTCATGGCCATGGATTTACCTCAGAATTTTGATACCTTGCTGAATAAAATGGTTTATAAGACAGGAGCATCATCTACCAATTCGTTGAAACTGTATTCTGCTCAAGTACCGGCTGTGCACCCATTGGCTGTTTCCACTGAATCTGAATTTATAAAGTTGATAAGACTCATGGCAGCAGGTGACCCTTTGCTGATGGAATTGGTTTAAGATCTCATGTTATTGTGAAAATATTAGAAGTTGTAGAACATAACATCATGTACAATAGAGTTACTCTTCCAACTGCTCATTCCCACCTTGGAGGAAAAAGAAAAAAGGTAGAGTATATAGTGAATCTTGTAGCTCTTTTTTCAGAGATGGCTTTTAAGCACTCTCTATCAGTCCTTCAAGTGTGTATTCTTATAATAACTGCTTATTCCTCTGTTTGTCATCCACCTGATACACCTTGACAATTGATGTACAACCTTAGTTGATTCATTTTTTCTTTTTTATATCTTTTGTGGATTGTGGGAATTATTTGATATTAGAGACAATTGTTGTGCAAAATATGTGTATGCATTTGAATGGTTAAACAGTCAAGAATGTATGCAGTAAATGACTGAGTTGCATGATTGTAGGACAATGAAAGTTGATGGATTTGTAGTTGTAAAAGCTGTTCACAACAGGTAGTATTCACCAACTTCCAAGATTTGGACTTTGCTAAAGACTGAGGTGTCCCATGAAAACTATAGCTCTCTTTTCAATATCAGTGGTTGATGTTTTTAAGGTGTACAACACTTGTATGCACTTCAATCAACATGAGTCTAAAGTAAAAGCGGAGAATATATCCTTTGAGAAGCATGCAACCTCCTGCTGTGAAACTAGTAGATTACAACCAGATTAATCAACTTTTGTCACAGCCAACAACACATTCTATCAAACACACCATCCACTGAGAGATGAAACAAAAATAGAACCAACTTTATTAGTGTACAATCAGGAAAAGTTTTCCATTTCTGTTCATGTTTGACTCTGGAAATGGATAAATCTCATCTCAACTGAAATATTTTTCATATAGAACGGTAGCAATAGCAAGGGGGTCTCCTTTAGCCTTCACAGGGTAAAGCTCTTTACTTTCTTGCCACTTATTTGAATATGCTATCCACTCCTTTCTCCATTCCAACAAATTGAAGTCCACTTTTTCTTCCAAGCTTCTCGACAGGAGCTTAAAATACATCGATGCTCGTGGAAGATAGTATGCTTCTAATAAGCCACTCCAAAACTTGTTTGCTGATTGAAGACAAGTAAAAGGTCAAAATTCTAAACTATATTTATGATATGAAGTAAAAATGAAGAGGCCGAATTATCTGATGGAAAGAGAGCTTACCATAATCATGAAGTTTACTCTGATTGTACTTTCCGTTGTCATACCACATTGTTATTTGTGTCCTTGCATTCCACTCATACTAAAAAGAAAATGCCAAAGGATTAGGAAACAGTAATGAAGAACTTGTTACATTATTAATCTCCAAGAAGTCAGCAGACAGAACCTCATCAGATGACGACATTTTGTTCAAAGCTTAGTGTAAGCTGAATAAATAATAAAAGAGAATCTTTTTAACTGGATGAAGGATTGCCTTATGTTGCATCTTGCAATTTTCCTACTACTATCCATGTCATTTCCATAAGTTGGAAAATAACAAAAGAAGCTGGTCTCTAATGGTTATGGAAGGGTGTTTGTCAGAGCAAGCTTTTCCATGGGGTGAGTGATGGGGTTGGTCCAATCGAAGGGGGGCTACTCATAGGATTTCTGATAAAAGAATACAGCTTTGTAACGTGAGTCAATGAGGGGATAACTTAATGCCAAGAGTTATGGTCTGGGGTTCACCACAAAAGTCCCAAACTAGGAAAACTCGACAACGTACAAAGTCTATGGCCTGCAGACGGAGAAAAAGCTCATTGAAGCTATTAATTTCACTTGGTTGATTCTTCTGTTTTTCTATCAGTCTAAAAAACACAAGGTATATTTGCATCAGTAGCAAATTTAATTTAAGAACTTCCACTCTTGTTTTCCTTTTCCTGTTAAATCAAGTAACTCAAATTGACAGAAGATAAAAGATATCTTCATTTTAGCTGTTCTCACCTGCTTCATTTCATCAGAATTCATAGCCAAGTTTTTGGCACTCTCCAGCCACGTTCCAAGTAGAAAATTATCATCAGCTGCTAGAAGCTTGTCAATGTCCTTGATAAGTTGAAGGAATTTCTGACTATGCAGACTCAATGCTTTAACATCCTCATGGTGTAAAGCAGATATTGCATCCAAGTAAACCTGGTTTGCAAGCTTGGAAAGTGATTGTCTGGTTAAATCCACCAAATCATATCTGTTGAAACCAAATACCCAAGTAGAGGTGATTCTCACATTTAAAAATCATTTTCATTATGCACATGAGAAGAATAATACATATCTCCTACGGTGAAATTAAAATGGCTAGAATTTCAGAGTTGAAGGTTTTACATGTTGTCATTCTATTCTATTGAAAATCCTCGCAATGCCTTTCTTTTTTGTTACAGCATTTTGATGTTTCTTATTAATAATAGCTACATCACCATTAAGTTTCTTCGAGAGTGTTATATAGTTAATGAAACAGTACATCACCATTAATTTCTTATTAAGATATTATACTCCCTTTCTCCCAGTATTTTTATTATTGTGGTATCCGAGCTGTCTTGCACGCACCTTGACTAATTCCACGGGGTACCTGCTATCTCCCATCACCACAACTCACAAGTACTTGGTGATTCTCTCCTACAAGGCTTGGGCTGATAGGAAGAAATCACCTAGTGTTCTATTTTATATTTTTTTTGCCTATGCTAGGATTTAAACTTGAGGCCTCATGATTCCCTACCCACTTCATTGACACTGTTGGGTGCAATCTCTTCCTCCCAATTTAGAGGTCACAAGCTTAGGCACAACTATTAAGGTCAAAGTTGGGGTTCTATTATACTTTTAAGGAAAATGGAATCGAAAGTAGAAGTAAAGGTCTTCAGAAGCAATTTGAATTTCTTTTTCTTAAACAGTACTGCTATTAAAATTGTTACAGCATACCTTTATAAAAAATAATTACTAACATACAGGATCATCAGGAAAAAGCAGCTCCTCATAAAAGTTGTTTAACCAATAGCTGGTTTTTAGCTGAAAATATTTTTAATATTCAAAGGGAATGGAAAAAACAACAAAGGAATTATCTAAATAACAGGTTCAATTTGATAATTCGTATCATAAAAAAGAAGCTGCTAAAATTATGAGGTAATTGTTGACAGAAAGCCACTAAACTGCTCAGACGCTTTCTTTTAAAAATTACAGACTTGTTGTTAGAAATATTGGTTCATCTGAAGATGCATTGGAGAAGGAAAATGGGAGAGGTGAAGCTCATGTTGACAAAAGGTAAAGGTAAAGCCTGCAGGTGCAGAACATCAAGCAGCTTGCCTGTGAAAGTTTGTTGAAGCCATCAGTTGAGCCCAAAAATGAATATTCTGCATGCATTATGGGATTCTGTACAATATAAGGGACATCTGGTAAGCTGCTTTGCCATGAAAGGCATAGAAGCCACTTATATGAGTAAGGGCTTCTTGCTCAGAAGTAGCTACTCGGATTTGCAATTCTCCAGGCACTAATGTCACCATTGTACAACACTAGGCTTTATAGGGTGCTCTGAGACTTTTGAAGTTGCTAATTATGTAAGTGGCTCTAGTTTTGTTCATTCGATACTACATTTTACAGTATCCTGACATAGATTGGGGGAAGGAAAGAACAACTTTTTTTGGTATGTTGCTTTTCTCTTCTATATTTTCTAAATAATATAACATGTCTAATCTGGATTATATTTGTACAATAGTAAAGTCTTCTTATGCATAATAAAGCACTAATGCAATTCTTTAGGCTTCCAAACTGAGAAATTTGGATCAACATTATTGGTACAGATGCAAAGATTTCTTGGAAATTTTAGTTTCACTCCCCTTTTTAAGAATTAGAATGAATAGTTGGATATACTTTATATGTACCTGCAAATAAAAAGGATCACGTGTCATTTTTCATCACTTGTGGAAGTCAGAATAAGCCTTTACCTATACGTGAGGCTTCCCGAAAGTTCTTTTCCTGCATCAAGGAATAGCTTTAATGCCTTGATGACATCCTCAGTAGAATACCATAGGTGAGGCTTTGGTAGACTGGAGCTTTTTTCAGAGAAAAGGAACCGTCTATTCCACTGGAATCCAGCAAGTTGTTGCATCCCGTTCTGATTGGACATATCAGTCCCTGAGATACCAGTTTCTGTCTTCCCTGAGGGATCCCAGTCAGGGAATTTCACAATGTAGTCCGTGTTGTGAAACTACAAATTGCACAAGGAAGAGGCCAGGGTGAGGGATAGAAACAAATGCCAGTGACAAATCATGAAAACAGGGATGTAGACATTTAGTGCATCGAAGAATTTTCTTTCAGATCATGGCTTTAATATAAGATTACTCTCCTCTTTTCTCCTGAATAGGTTATGATAACTGAACATGATTTTGATAAGCAAACATATATACGAGGAAAGAAATTTGTGAAGGATTTCCAATGTGCAAGATATGCATTTTCAATTGAAGACAGAAATTAGTTCTGGATATTCGTATAGTTTTCACTAATTAGATGCTGAGAGATGCAATGAGCAGCTAATTGCATCATAATTTTAGCTAGAAAGATATTAACTAGTTATCACTTCAACCTAACCACACATACTATCTTAGACTGATGACTCCCTAACAGAACTAATCTAGCATATATAATATAATACATCAGAAGCTCCAGAATATTACATGTCCTCATATGCAAGAAATGATTAGCAATCCATTCTCCTTAGAATCACAAGATGTAGGATTAGATGTTTAAGAACAAACAATTATGAAGAACTTACAGCTATTCCATCAGTACAGTTGTAGATTGTATGATAAAGGATCTCCCAAGCAGCTTCAATTTGATCATTCACTTTACCATAACGTCTACGAGAATAGGATTTCAACCATCCCTAGCAGCGAAACAAATAAAATCTGATGCGAGGATCGGTGCTAAGAATAAATTTTGGGTTTTAGGAGATTTAAACACAGGTGAGGCCAGTGAATATGAGCTTCAAAGATAGCATAATAATATGACATAAGTAATGGTATATTGGCAGTGTATTCAAGAATCAGTGATAAAATTGCACATCCTCATCAGATTAAATGACATTTGGAGACTTTTGGTTTTCTTAAAAACTAGCCTACAAAATTGATTGATATTGAGCACAGCAAGTTTAAAAGGAACTTACAGTAGCATGAATCAGTTTTCAGTAAAACAGTAAACAACTACTGAATTATATGACACCTTTCAACATGCACCAAATACCAGCTTTATATAGAGAAAGGGATTCAATGAAATATGTCCAAAAAGGTCAGTAGAACTCATCAAAGATTATTAAGCTCAGTAACTCCAATTCCTGCATTTGCATAGGAAAAAATACTGCACAAAGATGAGTTTTTTGATAAAAAAATCGATATGCACACAATAGAGGCCAATCAGTTCAAACCTCATCCAGAAGGCACTGCTACTGTTTTTGTGTCAAGCATATAGTTCGAGATAAAAATCACCTTTGATCCAAATCAACATATTTCATAAGGTTTGAATTATTTTAGAGTAAAATTTCAAAAGATCACAGGAGAAATTGACAAAAGCAGAAGAATACAGCAAAACCAAGAAACAAAGGGTTCTTGGCTGAAAGTTAATTCAGTTCTATTGGTTTTACAGTTCTGAATTCTTAAGTCAAAAGTATAGCCTTATGCAACAGTTTTGTTGTATAACGAGCTTAGAAGGCATACAAGTTAAAACAGAAAGGGAGATTGAATAGAAAAGGCTCTTACAGAAAAATGAGCAAAAATTTTCTGTGGTGATAATTATCATGAATCCTCATGATTTCTAATTGACACAAGATTGTTACCTGAAGTTGAAAATTACCCCCTCTAAATGCCATTTCGGGCATCAGCTCATAGACAACTGGATTGTGTTCTATTCCTTCCATGCACATTCCAACACCAACCTGCCAAAGAGTATCCAGCAAGCAAAGAAAAGACTAATGGACATTTGACAAATTCAAGGAAATGGATTAAAAACGTATGCAACTGTTCATGAGGATACAGAATCATAAAAAGGTCTGAGGTTCTAAATAATACCTTTAGAAAGAAACAAATAACAAAATAGTTTTAATGAAATGATAAGAGATTTTACCATTGTTGAGTTCTCACTTGTGCGGGCATCAATAGGACCAGAAGCCACTGCATCTAACACTCCATACATTTCAATGTTGCCTCCAAAGTTGTGCAGCATACACCTTTATGTTTTGTTAGAGTAACATTAGAAAAAGAATTGATTGATATTCAAGCTTCGATGCTACGTGAAACAACATATTTAGGAACCAAATCATACAGAGTTGTTTCTACATAGAACCCTCTGATTACCAGATATAAGGAGTGCCATAGAATTGAGAGGATGATTTCCATATTGGTTTAACATCAGCAAATAGATCAAGAACTATCATCTTCCCACGTGGAACAGAATGTAAAAGTGCCTGTTTGAGAGCAAAAGAGTAAAATTAAGTAAGAAGAACAGTCTGGAAATTATCAGAGTCTGATGGAGAAAATATGTTCTTGTCAAGGGTGCGATGTTTTGTTGTTCTTTTTGTTGTTAAAAGATTGACTTTTTACAAATATGGAAGGAATAAGGAGATCATATTGTCCTCTAAACTGCGAATTTTGTGGCATCTAAAAAATAAGTGCCTTCTAATCACGTAAGTAACATGATCAATAATTTATTCCTGAAGACGTTAGTAGTCACCACATAAATGACAGAAAACCGACAATACTTTTTAGATGTTCAACAAGTGTCATTTAGTACTATCCAAGTACACCATATCACTCAACACAAAAGTTCCCCATGGTATCGATATTTGTAATGAATTCATGAAGATCACGACACTATTCAAGATTAATGATACTATTACATAACTAAAAAGGAGATCAAGAAAAGTAAGAACCACACACTCGCATGTACTTCAAGTCAGAGATCCTTTGTTCTAATTTTCTCCTGGTTCATCTCACTCAGTTTTCAAGTGAATATATGTATAAAGCAGAAGCAGAAAAGGGAATTTGGGTAGTGAAATAGCAAGCGACATTTAGTAACACTTTTCTGTGTAGTAAGTTGTGAAGAATTAAGAGAAGAAATATATTGAGGAAAACAAGACATTTATATGTATACGTGTCAAACACTGTCTATGGGATACTGTGCAACTTAAAAACTTAACCTAACATTTAAACTCTAACAAGCAGCCTCAAACTGAAATGTGGGAACACCAACTTATTTTGTTAACATAGAACAGTAAAATAATCACATAATAGTATGCCAGGACAACTATCAGACAATTTTGCAAGAAAGGCGCCATAAAAGTTAAGGTCAAAGGAATCTTAATGGAGAAGTTTTGATCACTGAAACTCGAAGGATAAGTACACAGGAAAGTGACCAGAGTAGTGAGCGCAAAAGGCAGTGTAGACCTCAATGGCAACCAAAGAAAAGAGGTGTGGCACCACCAGATTGGTCAACAAGAATACTCGCGATCACCTGAAAGCGGTGCAATGACGCCGAAACAACCATAGGAAACCCGCAAAAAAATTACCATAGAAGAGGTCCCGAAATGATCGCCCCGAATAGGGATGGTGCATAGACTAGTCACCAGAAATAAGGAGTAGTGCCTCTGGAACAATCCCCAGAAACAAATAAGAATAGATAAAGTATGAAAAGAATATTATAAGATTATGAAAAGAAAGATAAATGTTGCCCATGCAGACTATATAAAATTGCTACTCAGTAAGCACAAACCAGAAGCTACCTGGGTCTCAACCAAAATCACAGCGACTGATACTATATGAGAAAATAAGAGAAGTGAAAAGATGTATTGATGACTGGTTAATCTGAATACAAGACAAACTTATTGATGAGTGTCAAATTCAATACATATGATATTTGTCAAATGTGTGACAATATACAAGCATTTTACTGATAAAAAGAACTTTAGAATTTGATAGTTCTAACATTCTAAAAATAGTACAACACAACACATAAAAAATATGAAGCAATAAATGGATATACTGAAGTACAAAATGACATGGCCATCTGATCATGTCATATAATGAAATAAGATTACTTCATCTACTAAATTGTACCTCCATCTGTGGTGGCTTCCAGTATTTGGAGTCAGAATAAAATAACCAACCCTGCATATTGTCAATCAAATAGAAGTTTGTTCATGAATCATGCAGCAATGTAGAAGTACAAAACTAAACTTTAATGTACTCTGAGCAAAGAGGCCAATCACAAGAACATTTTGTCTCAAGGCATATCTTTATACAAATACCAATACTAAGTAAATGGAGTCAATGACAAATTAACTTCATTCACCACAAGATCCAAACCTAATGACATACTACTTCATTTGTGGATTGCTAAAAAGTGATGAAAGAAAGATCCAGTTACTGATTCAACTTTCACTCTAAGCCACCAGGATCCAAGATTCACATGCATAATCATATATTGTTGAAGTAATAACAGAACGAGCCATTGAGCTTCAGAGGTTTTCCATCTTCTGGTAAATACATATACAAAGACCATTTGAAAAAACAGAAAGTGGATTCCATTGACTAGGGGTTTTTCTTTCCAGACAAGTAGTTTCACCTCATGAGGGGTTCTTTTGTTTGACAACTTAAACAGTCTTTTTCGTATCTGTTTGAATCAATGTAAAACTTAGGTTAAGAAACTCAAGCGTATAATATACTTGTTCACAACTGATTGATCCCACCCATTTGGTAGCCAATTCGCTTATCTTACCGCTCTAACACCACCATAGACACACCCTAAATCCCCATTTCTTAAGTTTGCTTTTTTCTTCTTTTTGACAGAGTAATGGCCAGGCTGTTTACAACATTTTACTGAAGCTTTTACCATAATTCTCTTCTTATAAAATAAAAACAGCGGAATTGAGCTCACATTTCTTATGTTATTTACTTCCAAAAAAAATCTCTACATTACTTGTTTTAAGATGTCAAAATTTACAACAGAGCACAGTAGAGCTCAAGTTATGCTATCATTAAACAAATCAGTAGCCAAGTAAGAGTATTAGTGGTAAGAGTAAGAAGTTTACTTGCATCAACCACACTGCATTGCTATTTGCTTTTGACATTGCTTTGAACACAGCAGATCCGAGAGATGAAATATATGTAGGATCATCAGTAGGTGGAGTGTTCTCATTGAAAGTATCACTGTGTAAACATGCAACTTATCAGATTATGAATTATAAACCAAAAATTGATATGGAACTTTTAATTCCCTGTTTTAGGCACTAAGAATAACCTTGAGTGGAAGTTAAAAGAATTCTAAATTTGATGACCTAAAACAGCCAGATAAGATCCCTAAGCAGGGCATTAATTGTCAAGATCAAGAAGTTCTTGACTTAGTTTGCAAGACCCTGTTACAAGTTCCACCCTTAAATGTTCTGATCAAAAAGTGTTCTGACTCTCCAATCTTACATGGATCATCTAGGAGGAGAGATACTTCAAGAAAAAAGAGTATATTATGACTAGTACTCACAGGCTGCAAGGTGATGATTGTACATTTAAGGAATAATGAACAAGTAGGACATTGTCTTTCAGTTAAATCTAATTTTTTATTTAGCTTTAAGATATAAATTATAAATCTTTATAGCCTCATATCTCTCCTAATGTCATTAACTGAATTTCAGTTCAATCAATAGAGTCACTGTTAGGCAACAACATACAATAGATAAGGAGCAAAAAAATCAACCCTTTCAGGCTTGAAAAGAAAGAAACCCTAAAACATGAATAGTAAACCAGATCAAAGTGAAAGAAGAAATTTCTTTTAATAGAGTAGATCAAAGTGAAAAAACTTGAAATTGCTTGTGAAATCAATGCACTTAATTAGGCCAGAAGAAGTAGTTTAATGGGATGATGGATTACCAGTTGTAGATATCAGTGATGTGTCCGTATTCTGCAGTGAACATACAAAACATGAATCACAAAAGAGTCAGTTGAGATCAAATGACAGCAAATATCCTATTATAGGCTGCAAAACATTTACTCTATTTTTATCAAAGACAAGGCCAGGAAGTTGACCCTGCATCAACTTGCCAAATAAACAATATCAACAATGATTCATGAACTATAACCGACCATATGGCTACATCACTGAAATTGGGAATTCGCATCACAGCCCCACCCCCACAAATATGATCATCATTATGAAACTAGATCCACTAGATATGTGCTTTGCCTTCTTCCAGCATGAATTGAGGTCAAACAAGTATTTTTCATCCATTAAAGCACCTTATACTGCAGTTGGACTAAAATATAGGCACTGGGAGAGGAAGAGGGAGAGAGAGAGAGAAGAATTTGATGTTGAAAGTCGTACTACTTGAGGGGTTGGAATTAAATCACTGATATTCTTTTTATCTTTTCTTCTTCTAGTGAAAGGAGGCACCAAGTGGAGCAGATGTTATTCTGAGCTTCTTTTATTTGGGGAGGCTTAAGTCATAGTCCTATATTTACAATATTCACACTACATGATAGAAAAAACTAGCAACCTCTAGCACATACTATCAACAAAAACAACAATATTTAAGTATTTTTAGCTCAATTGAAGTCATCATAGAAGTCTAATGGTATATCGATTATTGGCAGGACCACCACACTCATCAGCTTTCTGATATTTATGCCAAGATATTTTTTCTTCTTTAAGAGGTATCTGTAGAAAATGCATCAAGAACTCTAAGAGCTTTCACCTCCTTACCATGTTATCTAGATTTAACTTAAGTGCAAAATTTATCAAAACCATACAATGAAATTCATATTAGGTGTGTTGCTCCGCACATGGTTGCTCAAGGATTTTAAGGAAATAATTACACTTAAAAAAGCAAATAGAAAAAGAAGACTGATCCACATTGATATAAGCATTCATTAGGGCACGACTGATACAAGTGCTAATTGTTAAACCATTAGTAGTAAATATTTTAAAGGCACAAATACAAGCATACCATCCAATTTTGGACTGAGGGTACAGATGCGGAAATTGCTGAAAACTGGACTCATGTTATACGACTAGTAGATTCCAGCAAACATGTAAATACCTAATACAAAGATCCTCTGTAGGAACAAACCCATGCTCCCAAAAAAGAATTACAACAGATGGACAGAATACAACTTCAGAAGTAGGATAGCACGGATCCAACATAAATTATAGGGTTTTAATTCCCGGGGAAGTCCCAACAGATATGTAGTCAGGGTGAAACAAGTTGATCTTGCTAGAGAAGTGCAGATTCAAGTGCTGGCCATTCATCTCTTTCCTAGGGAAGTGCTCAGCCATGTGCTTGTCAAGTATGTGAATTTTGCTTTTCTCTAAGCTTCATCATATTTCTGTTTCTAAATGTACAAGGAAGGGAAAAGCATGTCAATAACTAAAGCAATTGTTCTTTCGAATTTGTGCAAATTTATCAGGATATTTTAAGTTTGTTTGTGACAATGTGGACACAGAGAGGATCCCCAAAGTTGGTGCAGGTTCATCTCTTCATACTGGCATTAGACTTCTGGACAAGATTTTAGAGGTATAGAGTTGTGGAGAACTCATTGGTTTTGCCAATGAAGTGTAGTGGCTTGCATTTTCTTTTTCTTTCCATTAGTTCATTTAACATAGAATTAGAAACAGATAAGTGTAATGTGTTAAAAATCTTTGGCTCCTTAATGTTCTATGATCAAATGGATAAAGATAAAGCAACAGAACAAGAATAAAAGAGGTTAGGAAGTTCCACAAAAGTTTAGAATCCTTTTACATTTTTCAAGTCCAAACAACTTTTGTTAATGTTCCGTTCATTAAAGGAGAAACCTGAAATCATTCAACTGAAAGCAGAAGTATAGCTTACCCTTAATCTGTTTCTGGATAAATGCCTCTCCAATTTCGATAAATAAGGGATCGGAAGGAGATAGGAGAAAAGTACAACACCATCGAGAGTCACCACTAACAGTGTTCCTAAGAAAAGTATAAACTCCATCAGGTTAAAAGATCAAATCTTCCCAGTATCTGACAATGAATGTTTTCCAGCCAAGTTAGATGTACTTGTAAGGGAGCAATTCAGAAACATAGAAAGATTAAAATTATCAGGGACAGAATTTTTACTTTCAGAAACAAAAGGTTCATCGTCACTTAACAAAAGTGAGTCCTTGAAACCTCTTCAACACAAAACAAAAGTTCATCCGAATTCATAGATTGCTCTATACGAATTTAAAATTGGAAACCCCTTGTTTGTTTTTAGATTATAGAAGAGAAGTCGGTCAGAAATTTAGAGGACAGAAGAAACAAACTAAAAATGGCACATCTCACTAGCTGTCATAAGCTTATCATCTAGCACACATCACAGAAATCAAACTTAGTTAGAACCATGTAGAATAGAAGTTGTATAACTTTTCATGGAGAGTGAAGCGCCGGGAAAGAAAGAGATTAAGAAATATTTGCATATTCTCAAAACAAAAACAAGAGAAGACAATGTTATGAAAAGGACCAGCAAGATGGAAATGTGGTCAACTGTATCCTAAGAGAAAGTTAGAAATAGTTCTTCCCAAAGATTTTCTATTACTTGTTACCATTCTCAAAAAAAAAAAAAAAAACTGTACCTATTTGACATCCTCTATTTTTTCTGACAAAAACGTTTATTAGTCAAAAATAGGAGGGAAGGAAGAGATGTCTCCCAATGCGCAATGTCAGTTTCAATCTCAAACTATACAGAGGCTCAGCGAAAATGTTAAAGAATGAGAAATATTCAGCGAAGAGTAGCAACAAGAGTGATGTTTCCTATGCCTTCTAAAAATCAAAAAGAGGCAAGCAATAAATGCATAAAATGAGGATCAACACCTCATCTCACATGCTATGATGGCAGAGCGTCTCACATGAATTCGGTGGAAGTGGAGAATATTACCCAAAATATGCTTATCATATGTGACACAGTATATTAGTACTTCTAATGAATACGATCTAAGAGGAACGGAAGGAACAGAAACGTTTAAGGGAGACAATAAACTGGAATTGAAGTTAGCAAAACTGCACACTTCAAATTGACATACCAGTCCCCAAGCCTCGTGATATTTGCAGACGGGAATATCTTTTTCAATGCAGCTGGAACATTTCCAGAGAATGACGGAAGAACTGGAAGACATTAGAGAAGAAGAAAAAAAGACAAGCAAATAAATGTAAGTAAGCATATTGTGTATTGAAGAAGTAAAACACACCTTTAACTTAATTGGTACACCAGGCTACTACAAGCCATGGTCTGCTAATCAGAAATCAGTCATAAAGAAGAAAGGCAAAATAGTTGGAAGATTTCTCTGAAACCAAAAATACTGTCATACCTGGGGTCATGCCTAACTCCTGCATCCGAGATAATATCCGTTTCTGCAATGCTAACTGAATATTTAACCAGTTTTGAGATAAAGGCCCACCCCATCTGCAGTAGAATATAGCTTTGGAGAGTAAATTAACGAAAATGAAACACAATATGATACGGAGAGGAATACACAGCAAATTTCGAAGCATAGATTCCAAGAGAAACATAATACAAATAAGGATGAATTCAGTCACATCTGCTATATGAACAAGTAAGAGTGCAATAAGGATCCATGCTTTCACCTTTCATCTTTAAGAAATACAAAGTCGTTTGTGAAAAATGAGGGATCGTGCTAAGATAAACAACCTCGTGAAGGTTAAACATTCCATCTGGTTTATCTTACCTCGACAAGAATATGGCAAGACACTATGGCAAAGGATAATAGGCAGCAAAAAAAGCATGGAGATGGATACAGTGACCTAGCTTATCACCTGCTGGCCATCCAATCATATGACAAGGATTGCATGAATCGATCAGATGACAAGAAAAATAAGAATTTTATAGATCTTATACACAAGCAAAACTCACTTAGATGTAGTGGAGCAGCCTAAAATAGGCCTGCTCAACACATATGATGTATTCTCATTTCTTAGGTACTACACCCTTTAACTTTGAGCACCATACCAAAGCTCAAAGTCAATTTTCTGCATGACATTTAATTCACATAATCTTTAAAAATTATATACCCTGGCCTCACAAGATACCTGAACCAGATAATATTTGTTACAATATTCAGCTTCCCAGCATTTGTTGTGGCTGGAAATGCCCTTCACTGAAAAGAGAAGTTAGAAGAAAGGGACAGATTATAGCACTCACGCGTGTAGGTTTCCCATGCGAGCCCAAGCCAGGAAGGCAGGTCCACCGAAGAAATTATTTAACTCTTGGGTAGTAATATTATAATCCTGACCATCAACAAACATGAAACAGAAAGTGCTTATAAGCGTCTAACAAAGCTTCTTATAAATCAATATCAGACTGTCATGAGCTATAACTAATCAAATGCTGTGGTATTTGTCTCTTACACACACAGTATTAAGAAACCCAAGGTAAACATCAAGCAGATATAATATCTGTAGGAACATAAGATAAGGACAAAGTGACTGTAAAAGAGCTAGGAAGGTAACACGAAGCAGATATTGGCACATTGCTTTTTAGCACCAAATAAAATAGTCAAGACTTAAAAGAATGAAGGGTATATATTTTCAGTAAATCTAAAAGAAAATTGATGATCTGATGGCAGCTGAAACTTTAAATACTTCGGCACAAAGAATAGACATTTTAATTAACAAACTTCATCGGAAATAGTGCCCAAGTTATGGTCTACTTCATAGAAGTAGATTCAAGACAGAAATGCTAAGATTAGCAATATGAAAACAACGCATGGGTTAGCAAGTATAGGTTTATAGCAATGGTACTACCACAACTGATTCCCCTATCATACACACAATTCAGGCCCTCTCTCAAAGGTATCAAACAGCTTGTAT
This sequence comes from Solanum pennellii, assembly GCF_001406875.1. Lineage (NCBI taxonomy): Eukaryota > Viridiplantae > Streptophyta > Magnoliopsida > Solanales > Solanaceae > Solanum > Solanum pennellii. The sequence goes on from NC_028637.1 coordinate 92,557,044, forward strand.
AAGTTTCCTTGTATAATATCAGGCAGGAACTGCCAAGGAAACAACCATGGTCTAAATTAAACTAGTTGAACCCACAAAATCCAATGCTATAAAATTACCAAGAAAACTTTTTGCCAGATAGCTTCTTGTCCCGTAAACGCTAGAGGTAAGTTGATTCCTTGAAGTGCCATCCAATCAATCTCTTTCTCCCATCTTTGCCAATCCCACCAAACATATGAATCTGCATGGAGAAGTAGAAATATGCTAAGCTGTTACACTTGCAGCATCTTAAAAATACCAATAAGTAGAAATACGCCAAGTTGTTTTACCAGAGGCATCTCAAAAGATACCAACGGTAAGCATCCATAAGTGGAAAAAAACATGATTCTCCTAATGTCAACATTCAACAGAGTAGACTTATCAAGTAAAATGGTTTTCAACCAAGCTCAACTCAATCTGAACAGCTTAAACCTACTGGAATAGTTCACAAAAAATGGCTGAAATTGCGAGGTATCTACAGCTCCATCACTCATTTTAAATGCTTTGCTTTCTTCATTGACACGACGTCCTGATAAGTTGTCCATGAACAGAGTAAGACTGGTTACAGCCTAGAAAACATAGGGATGACAAATCATCAAATAGATCTATTTGTCTTCTCTATTTTGCTGTTAGGATATCATTTTCAAAGATAGGGATGACAAATCGTCAAATAGATCTGTTTGTCTTCTCTATTTTGCTGTTAGAATATCATTTTTTAATAAGTTCAGGCACAGGAGAGAATTTTCTAAGAGAACCTTGGTTTTGCATAAGATATCCAAATGAAAGCCCTCAAACACCATATCGCTAACATACTAATAATAAGTGTCTTTAATTACGCACAAGTATGCCAGGGAGGATTGAGGAGCATCATGAATTTGGTTTCATCATCCTATGATTATATGAGAAAAGTAATGAGTCCCAAAGAGAGCAAGGAAATTAATCTAGAAAAGAGAAGGCAAAAGAAGACATCAACTTCACTTGCAGAATCACAGAGAGAAAATTGCAGTGGCATAAGGCTTTGGATATCAGAAGACAGATGCTCACACACTTCCAAAAAATCAACCAAATACTGCATTATGTTCTCCATCATTTATGTATTGGGGGAAGACTTACTACCAGAATTTTGGTGATAGTGAGTCTGTAACGGCACTTTATAATGCGTAACGACTTATGCATAAAAGGTTGTTGGGGGAGAGAGAGAGAGAGAGAGAGTTGTATGCTTACAGCTGGATGTGACAACATTTTGATAGTAGTTCCATGGTACTGGCCGTTGGATCGTCACTCCTTTCGCTTCTACAAGAGGCAGTGCACCTGGCTTGGGAACTGAAGCTAACTGAACACCCCCTGTCTTGTCCCATGAAATATGAGCTCCACACTTGTACTTTAAATACCAGTGTAGACCCGATGCAATTTCAACAGCTGTAGTTCCTTGAATTCTAAGAGAGAAAAAAATCAAAAATAGATTCATAATCTAATTTAAGCCTCTTTCAACTGTATCTCTGCACTGGATAACAAAATTTGGAATATTATATTGTCTTCTACTTTCAAAAGAAAATCTGGATTACAGATGCCAAAAGAGGCTACGGCAATCAACTGTCAACCCTTAAGACTTGAATATATCATATTCAAAAGCTCGTTTTGATTACGGAGAGTGCTAATTGATATCAACAAACTAATCTCTTTAAGAATTTTGCAAGAAACTTGCCCTTTGCAGAAATCAGCAGCACCTAGTATGGGGGAAAAGTTGGCAATATTATGAACCAAGGACTTAAACCAAACAATAACTTATTACACAATGTGCAACTGGAAGAAGTAAATTAGGAGTATAAAACCACCATTGTGTGCTCAAAGGAAAACAAAACTTTTTCTACACTAAAAAGAACACAACATTTTAAGCAAAATGAGTCTCAGAAAAATACACGTCAAAAAGTAACATAATAAGATACTTGTTTAACATACAAAATTTCAGGTGAATTTCTGTGTGAGCTCTTGTAATTTGTTATACGAAAGCAGCTTCTTCCACCACAAAGTTCCTACATTTACATATGAAATGTCACGTATAGATTTCAAATACTCAAGCAACAAGTCAGTTCAGCAACAAAAAAATGTGCCAGTAACAAAAATATACAAATATAGAAGATCCTAACTTACAGCAGCCTAGACGATTATTCAACATCATTAGGGAGAAAAAAGTTACGTGAAGCCACTTAAATACAATCTCTTACCGTCACTTATTCAACATCTACATATTGTATCCTTATATACACAATGACCGTTATGTAAGCATCATTAACCAATTCTGATGGTACTAGCAAGTGTTACAGCAGTAATTTCTTCCCAAAACCTGTACCATGATGTCTCAGGCTCAAACCCCAGCAAAGACAAAAGTGGTTTCTTCTCATCTATTCTAGCCTTGCGCAAAGACAAAAGTGATTTCTTCTCATCTATTCTAGCCTTGCTAGGTAAGAGTTACCTGATAGCAGTTGTTAGTGAGAGAGGTATTCCGTGGAATTAGAGTTGTACACCACGGTACCAAAATTTATTACAGAACCAATGAAAAGTTGACACAAAGGACATATACTGACACCATTTGTAAGCTTAAAACCATAAAAGTCAACTAGTTCTTCAAAAATGACATTATCTCAACAATCTTAAGCATTTATCAATTAGAACAAAGAAAAGCAGTAAACTTTTAAGTTACTGAAACAATAAATTACCAATTCCCAAACAAAAAGAGACTAAATGATAGAGACCCAAAACTGGAAAAAAGACAATGGAGCTAATAGTAGAGTACCTTGGAGATAATCTTAAATTCAAAACTTTGCAAATGGGCCGGAAGTAACCTCTGCAAAACACCCTTAGCTGCAGATTCTTGCACTACAGATTGCGCCCGTTTGCTATCCAAACGCCTTAGTACAGACTCTACTGCATCTGATCCCAGTGTTGTACATAGGAACACAGAAAGAATTGCAAGAAGAACCCAACACTTCAAATTTATCATATTTTCTTGGAATTTGGAGCTTCAAAAACAAGTTTGCTAATCATATATACTATGTTAATTTGAATACCAAATGGTGGATAGTATCTATTTCTTTGTTAGGTTTTTGAGTAACAACATTTGGGATTTTTTAAAGTTAAAGGATTACTAATGTGGGAATCTGAACATTAAACAAAAAATTAGTTAGAATTTAGAGCCACTAAGTGATAATTTTGTTTGGTGTTCTTAGTTGTATGCTTCTTTGACTTATCTTTGACATAGGAATTCCAAATTTGGTTACATCACTTTTTAAACCTTGTTACCTGGTTGTTACTTAAATTTTATTGAGTTGTATCATTTGATTTATTATTAGATAACAATAAAAATATTCATTTTATTTAAAAATCGATTGAATGTGATTGTATTTTTATTATTTACTTTACATTTTGATTGTATATTTAACTTGTTTCTTATAGGTTTATTATTTTAATTATTGATGTGTGACATTATAAATAATATAATTTATTTAAATATTATATTCATTAAAATAATAAAATATATAGAGAAGTTGTAAAATTAAATCATGTGCTCTCTCCCCAATAACTTGAGAGAGGAGAAAGTTAGTACAAAAACTCTTTTTGAATATATATATATATATATACTAGGTAATTTGTTTGCGCTTTGCGCGGTCATAAATAATAATTGTATTAAACTTGCAAATAATTTTTTATTACTATTCATACATTAAAAATAATAGAAAAGTAGGTTCTTAAAAAAATATTAGCAAATTCCTATATGAAATTGATTATTTGTTATTATCACATAAGCGAAGAACCTCTAATGAATGAATTTTTCGCAAAATAATAAATTATTGGTTCTTTAATCAACATTAAAAGGAAAATAAAGAAGAAGATAAGAATATACAAAGGCATTTCGTAATGAAAAAAAAACATTTAAGTTGCATAGATTTTACAATTGTGATTTATGTCTGGAGAAAATTTAAAAATTTATTAACATATTCAAAAAAGAAATCACGCTTGAACATGAAAGCAATTATAACTTTTGAACTTGCATAATGAATTTTTATTGATAAATGAGAAATTATATATATATATATATATATATATATACATATGTGTATGTATATAAGCTTATGTATAGTAATTTTAAATTATAGAATTTAATATAGAACATCAAAAACATGAATTCTTGCAACTGAATACAATAATTATTTTATTCACAATGAATATATGTATGTACTATATGTGTATATGTTCAATATAACCAGAAACATAAATAACAGAGTTTGAAACATGTTCTCAAAAACAACAATTAATATCATATGTATTAATTAATGAGTGTAAAATAACATAACAGGATATGCAAAAATAGAATGAAATAGAAAGAAAAAAGTCGAGTCCACTAAATGCATAATGTCTCCTTAAGAAAACTATTCCCCTCCAATACCAGAAGTTTAAAGCATTACATTTTCTAAGGACGAAACGATTTTATTCACCAACTTATTGATACAAAAACAATGGTGTCAGTAAGCCACTCAACATGACCAAAACACACGAATATTTAATTTTGCGGAAGTAGAAGAAGAAGATCAGAATATTTGTTGTTTTAAAATAAGAGAAAATTCATCTATTTATAGACAACAAAGGGTAGCGTGAACAAATGTTATTGTGCCTAATCATAAAGGTTACAACAATTTTAAAAAATTGCGACCCTTCGGAAAGTTCACAACTTTTCATAAAAGTCGTAACTTTTCATAAAAGTCACAACAATTGAAAGAAGTCGCAATTCTTTACTAAAGTCACAACTTTTAATAAAATTCACAACTTTTGATGAAAGTCACAACTCTTCGTTAAAGTCACAATTTTTTCATAAAAGTTTACATCTTTCATGAAAGAGGAAGACTAATTTTGAAAATAAATAATTTTAAAAGAAAATTATTACTTGTAGTGACGCCACGCAGACGGACCTAGAATTCTTTTATATATATATATATATATATATATTTCTTGTTATATATTTTTTTTTATATTTAAACTATTTCAAATACTTCAAATTCATTCCAAACAACTTATTTATCATCTCTTCTTTGCATCTATTCCTTTTTAAAGTTGAATAGGACATATTACCCCCTTATTCAACTTTAATTCGGAACCCACATTATTATAATTTATAATATATGAAAAAAAGTTGAATATTCCTTTATTTATTAAAAAAAATATTTAAAAAAATTGTGTGTGTATGCCTGTAATAAAGTTGAATACCAATTTATACCCTTCTTCCCCAAGTTTTTCAAGGGTATTTCTGTCTATTCGAGAAAGGGCGGCGAAGACCAAAACAATCTATATATACACAGGCTTAGCGCTTTACAAAATACAGAGCAAAAGAGTTTTAGGGTTTGCGTTGTTCATACCGAGAGCTTCAAAGATGATCGAGGTAGTGTTGAACGATCGATTGGGGAAGAAAGTGAAGGTGAAGTGCAACGAAGATGATACGATTGGTGATTTGAAGAAGCTGGTTGCTGCACAGACTGGTACACGCGCCGATAAGATTCGTATTCAGAAGTGGTATAATGTGTACAAAGATCATATTACCCTCAAGGACTACGAAATTCATGATGGAATGGGCCTTGAACTCTACTATAACTAGAATAAAACATAGGTAACTTTTTGGATTCGTAGAATTTTTGGTTTTCAATTTGGAGTTTGATATTTTATGATGTTGTTGTGTTGAGATCTTGAAGTTTGATATTGATTTTGTCTCTGATGCTTTAGTTGGAGTCGTAGAAGTTTTGGTTTTTAATTTTGGAGTTAGATATTTTATGATATTGTTGTGTTGAGATTTTGAAGATTGATATTGATTTTGTCTCTGATGCTTTAGTTGGATTCGAATTGAATGGTTAAGTTATTTATGTGATTATATTTTAAAGCGAATTTTTTTTTGACGGTTTGGTGGTTTGGATCATTGCAATATTCTGTTTAGAGCATAGAGTTAGAAGCGGAGTTCTTGCGTCTAAATCAAGTAGGGGTCTTCACATTGTTTTGCTTCCACTCTTGCTTCTGGCATAATTTATGATTTCAGTATATATAAAGGAGAGGTACACATCAAGAATCTTATTGTATATTCTTATCACCCAGGGACATAACCATATGCATACCTAAAATCTGATATAGTCAATAGGTCCACATTATTAAGTCTCATCGTCGACCAGGTGTTTCCGCGTATGTAAAACTTGCTACAGACTCATGTATTCCATATTAGGGGAAGTCCTGGTAGTATCTAGTTTATAATAACTATCCACTTTCAGGAACACTACTAAGGCTACTAAGAAGCTCTGTGCTGTAGCTTGTATGTGTAACAATAATTGTCTTTTTTTGTTGCTACATCTTGTTTGCTTCAATGGTTTTATGTTGCCTTGGATTTGTTGAGTTTTGTTCAGTTTTTAACACTCTGGTTGTTTATACATCTGTCCTGTGTGGAAAGTGGGTCAGGGGTAGATGTATTTAGACGTATACTGTTATGCTAAGTCTGTACTACTTGTTACCAATAGATATAGTGGATGACTTTTCACCCCAATTATCCATTACTTAACAAAAATTATCTAGGGTGATGCAAGTTATAACAACAGCAGCATAACCTGTGTAATCCCACAAGTGGGTTTCAGTTAGGTATGGTGTGTGAAGACCCTATCCCTAACCTTGGTAGGTAGAGAGGCTGTTTTAGATATACCTCGGCTCAAGGAAAAACACATCAAAGTAGATACTATAGAAAGCATGACAAACTAAAGCATGATTGTGTGACCAAAAAGGTGCTAGGTGCAACTCGACTAATATGTATACCTTAACTTCTTGTTCCTTGTTTATCCTCAAAACTTATGGTGTGATCTTCTATTACTAACTTTTAACCACTGGGGTAGGACATGAAAGAAAGCTCTAGTCACCCATCTAGTCAACCCTGAACTAGCTGAATGAAGGTCTGACAGAACGTAACATTTGAGTAACTTCTAATGAAGTTTTTAATTCAAGAGTCTGAATGGTGAATTGTAAATCCACACTAAATATTTGAAAGTTAATACTCACAAACAAGTCATGAGCCTTTTAACTGATGTCTGAATACATTTATCTATGAGGCATTGCCTGAGAATAATACTACTATCTGAGATAAGAAAAATGTGAAAAGAATCGCCACCACTTCGATGAAGTCAATCAAGTCTGTCACTGAATCTAGAAATGTCTGCCCCTAGCCACATGTTTTCTCACCTGTGCACTTAAATCCTGCCACACGATGTGGTAGGTCCAAACAGGCTAAGTACCTCTGTAGGATACTCCCTAAGACACACATGCTACCCCTATATGGTGGAGCTAGACTTCTTGGGATAAAAATATAATAAACAAGGAAATACGTTTCAAAAGCAAGCATGGAAATCATATGAAGTTTGAAAACTGACACAAGTTGATAAGTTGGTAACCGAAGTGGTAAGCTGATATAACTGAACTGAAACTGAGTCAAAAACTAATGCTAATTGAAACTGAAGCTGAAAACTGGGCAAAAGTAGTTTCATACGATGGCCCTGCATATGTGAGAATCTGGCAACACGTACGTGGTAGGGTCGGCCTATCTCCCTAACAAGCAATTTGGCTCCTGTGAGCCTGGGTAGCTAACCCAGGCATTTCTAGCACTCATGCTGGGGGAGGTTGGACACTTCTCTCTTAAGGATGTGATCAATAAATGCATCAGAAGAATGCTGAAACTGAATGTGATATAAGAGACACAATTAGTGGCAACACACATAAACATGTAATACAGTCACTCACAATTCATGTAAATTTGTATCGAAAGAATAAGAGTGAATGTAATACTTGAGCACAAGAAGACATGATCTAGGAATTTATCCAACACATCGAGCATGTGGGCTCTTAACAGAATTTCCTCTTAGGAGAGTAAGCGTCAACTTACCTCAAGTTCTAGCAAGTGTTGCCTTTCTGACCTTCCTCAATGCTCAACATCAGCAATCTTCGAACAAAATTTGCCACTCTTGGTCTTGTAAGAACTCTGGTTGATCTGAACTCTTTTTAAGTTTCACCAAAATTTGTTGTAATTGTGGGTCATAGATACAAGTTGCTGTTGCCTTCTTTTTCGCCAAAGATTAGCCACAGAATAAGTGTCGACACACAAACATTTGTCTTTTAGAGCAAAGAACCTTGAATAGGATGAGTGGACCTAGATTGAAGGTAGGGGATATTCCCTGCTGCTCTGTGTGAGACATTCTATGTGGAAAATAATGTGGTTTCTATTTGGCTTTATAATACCTGGTGACAAAATGTTAGCTGCAAAGAGATGGAACTGGAATTATTTTGATACAAAATTTTGTTGGAGTTGGTAGGTGTAATTACAATTCAGTCTATTACCTGTAGCTCCAGTTCAAGTTGTTAATCATGCATGCTTAGTAGTCAATTAATTGGTATTTGTGCATGCCATCTTGAGGGAGTTGGTTTCGGTGTGCAGTGGCGTGGCATTAGTTTGTGTAGAATTATCGCTCTACTGAGAAGAGATGTATTTAGATACTAATGGATTGTGTTTATTATAGTGGTATTGGGCTGCTGGGTACTGGAAGGTGGTTGCTTAGTTATCTTTATCTAATTGGAATTGTATGTTTATTCTTTGTATTTGATCTCAACGAATAAATTGGATGGTATAGAAGTTATTTGCATAGTATCATGTTATACACTTTTTAGCTATTATGTTCCTCTACACTGGGGTGTCTCACGACTTTGTTTGATTAAGCTTACTCTTATTTGTTTTTGGGAGTCTGCAAGTATTGTTTGCGGATAGCATCTTGTGTTTGGGTTGGTTTGGAAAATAATCTTTGGTTTTGGTTGTCTACCTTTAATGTGGATAGCCTAGTGCGTTCGATTCTGGAGTTTTGAAAGAGTTGCTTTTTGGGAGAGTAACTAATACATTGATGACGTTCTTTTATAGCATCTACTTTTCCCTTAGACAGTGATAGAAGCTTGCTCTTGTATATATTGAGATACAAGTTTTGCTTTTATTGTGTTTCAATGGCATTGTTTTACTTGAGCATATGTATCTTGTATTATTTTCGGCCATTGATATTCTGTTGTTTCTGTGCCCTAATTTAGGTTTATCATGTGATGGAAATACACTGGTGGACGTATATCAGCTGCCATGTTTTAAATAAAAGATTGATTGTTGGCTTGTGATGTAAAGTTTGACATGTTAAATCAACTTGAAGGAAAATGCTCAACTCTTGTGAATGGCATGTGTCTGGTTGGTATTTTGCCTTGTGGCACAAGGGTTTACATATGCCATATGTGCTCTTAGATTTTCTTATCAATTTTATGAATTTTGCTGTGAAATCATTCCTTCATAAAAAAAATTGAGGGGTGGGTATATGTGCTCTAAATTACCAAGTTGAGGGGTATAATTGCCCTTTTCCATCTAGAACTTGTTGTTATGAATGTGAATATTTTCTTTAGCGTCCTTAAAGGTAAAATGTTCATTATTATAACACTAAACACGTGTTTCAAACGTATGAACGTGCGTATCAATCCTTTTAGGACACACTAAAAAAAGACTCAAAAAATAGCGCATTTAGCCTTATAAATAGATGGGGGATATTCACTAGGTGATAATCATCGTTTTCAATACAGGAATAAATCATTGCGACACATAACAGAGTTTTTTGTACTAGGCACACTTATTGAGGATGAAAAGGTTCTACTTTAAGCCTCAAACACTATTACAAGAACAACAAATCCAAAAGCAGCAAAGGACTAGTTTTGGGGTAAGATTTTGAGGAAGTTCTTCTGGATTAAGCTTTCAACAGTGTCCTTCATTCTAAATTCAAGAGATGTGTATTTGACGCCTGTTCCCCCGACATTTGGAAAGCTGGGGTGAGCGGCAATCCGTTTTCTTCAAAGCTACATCCGGATATAAGAGTTGTGTGTGAAGATTTTGCTGAATTCACCATCAAAATCATTTAACATAGAAGCACAACATCACGCATGGTAAATTAGTTCAAGTGTATGTACGTGCCTTGTATATATCAGAAAGAAGTTGGAATGTTGAACCAGCAATCTTGTTTTGCATAGGCAATGAAAATATATAGTGCCATCCAGGACATAATACGAAAATGACTACATCATCATTAATCTTAAGGGCTAAAATTTCCCTATTAATAAAAATTGAGTATCCTACTGCCTCTTAGGATTGTGAAGGAGCATTATAAAACTTTGTAGCATTTCTGCTTTTCTAAATTCAAACAGAGAGGAATTAGCTAGTAACCGTAGGACTTAGCTTGTTAGATTTCTAATGTCTATGTTGTTCCCCTTTAGATTTCGAATCATCATATTAGTTAATTAATTGGTGGCATCATTCAACTCTACACATGATGAGATGTCCAAGAATAAGCACATGTATAATATTGGCAATTTATACTCACTTCCCAGGGATAGTGAGTGAAGAAGAGTATCCGTTTGCCCCGACTAATCAGTATCTTCCATTTGCTGAAGGAACCTCACATGCTAGTATATATTTTTAGATACTTTTCGGGAAAAGGGTCTGATATACTCCTCAACTTTGTCATTTAGAGCTGATATACCCCTTGTTATGAAAGTAACTCATATATACCCTTACTTGTAAACAAATGACTCACATATACCCTTTTCCTCTAACGGAAATGAAAAAAAATAATTTTAATCTAAATTTTTATTATTTTTTTCTAAAAAATATAATCCCTATGAGTAAATTTAATCCTCGTCAAACATATTTTTTTTTTACTTTTTTTTATTTCAATGACTAATTTATAATTATTATTTTGATAATCAAATTTATTTATGTTTCACCAATATTCTTGTAAAACTTATCGTAGATGACCAAATTTTTTCTTCGAATAAGAAATTAAATTACAATAGACAAAAAAAAATAATTAAAATTTTTTTTCTTTAAACTAAGGAATGAAAGACAAAAACAAAATAAGAATAAGAAATTCAAAAAATTATAATAAAAGAAGTCAAAAAATAATTTATATATGAAAAAAATTAAAATATACCTTGAACTTTGATAGAAGAATCATATATACTCCTAAATATTTTTTTTAAAAATTATAAATAATAAATATAAAATTAATTTTTTAACTTTCGTTAAATGAAGGGTATATGTGAGCCATTTTGTAACGGCAGGGGTATATGTGAACCGTTTGTATAACGGTAAGCGCATATATGAGCCACTTTTATAACGAGGGGTATATCAGCTCCAAATGACAAAGTTGAGGGGTATATCAGACCCTTTTCCCTACTTTTTCAGACCTATTGCCAATCTAAGTAGCAGTCAAAAATTTGTATCCATTTTTCCTGATATTATGCATGGATCAGGTATATCATGGCGAATTCTGTAGAAAAAATTGTGTCTTCCACAATGGAATCTGATAAGTGAGATCTCGAGTAAGTGTTTACATAATCTTCTTCTGTCCGAAGAAATGATTCATCGATATAATGAGTCACCATTGATATCGACAGATAAAACATAATATGTCAAAGCTGAGCAAGTTTTTGAAACAAGATACAGAGTATTACATTATGTTTCTCAGAGAAGATCTTTTGTTGAAACTAAGTGTTTACTCATCTTAACTTAAGAAAATTAAAACTGTATAAACATGCATAAAGTTCTTCCAAAACACTAGTCCGGGAAAGCTTTTCTGGCACTTTGCTCCGTTGCTCTGCTCGCTCCGACGATTCTACATACCGGCCGTAAAGATAGAGCGCAGCGTGATTGGCTCTATAATGGAAATAATGGATATGCTCTGTCGTAGAGCTTCGCTAGCAGTGTCGAGCTTTGCTCGCGATTTGACTGGAACTAAGGACCTGAACTGAATGGAATTTCAGAGCTCTCGCGCGATGAAGAACCACTACTGAATGAGAGCGAGTGAAGTGAGTAAGCACGGAACGAGCAAAATAGAAGTTGTAGCAAGGAGCTACTAAGGAATGACTGTGTTGAAGTTTCAAACGTAGAGCTCGGTACTAGATGTTACAGAGGAAACACTTCCAATAGACAGGAAATACGTAGGATTTCTGCAAATCTTTGCTTCTACAGACATTTCAGATCATTTGCAAAAATCTCTGTCTTCTTATTATACTCTTTAATTTGAAAGCTTTAAGAAAGACAATTGTTAAGAACTGTACTACAGATCTAGATGACTTTAATCGATACTTTCAGTTGGCTAGAGTCCATTACTTCTTTGTGGAATCATATTGAATATTTGACGAATACATTAATATATTTTGCTAAAGAAACGATTTAATATATAATGCCCACAATCAGAAGCAGATGTCAATACCGAATCAAGAAAACACAACACAAAAGCAGCTTCTATTTAGAGGTATCATTAAAATCCTAGATCATTAGAAAAAAGATATGTTCCTATTATGCATTAATGTGTGTCAGGAGACTTACCTTGTCTTGTGAAGTTGAGCACAGCCTCGGAAGAGAAATTGAGGGTAGGCTGCAGAAATGGACCAATGACTAGAACTGGATGAAGGGTAATCAAATCAATCCCATTCTGTTTTGCAAATTCCCAAGCAGCTTCGTCAGCCAGGGTCTTGGACAGATTGTACCATTGCTGCAAAAATCAAATTTAGAACACAGCCAATAAGCCAATAGTGAAGAGATCAATGCTAGCTATATGTTCTACATATCTTTTGATGTACGCATATATATACACACCTAATGTTCGAAATATATGGAACAAGGTAATGAAGGAATTTCTGTCATCGCTCAAACTACTTTTTTTTTTTAAAAAAAAGGGCAGCCTGGTGCACTAAAACTCCAACAATGCGCGAGCTCCGGAAAGGGCCAGACCACAAAGGGTCTGTTGTACACAGCCTTACCCTGCAAATTTACAAGAGGTAGTTTCCGGGGCTTGAATTGTGACCTCTTGATCACAAATACAACTATATATATATATATATAGGTTAATTCTAGCTAGTGATATTAAAGCTTTGATTCTGCAACACAATGTATAATTAATAATCAAATCGAAAAGTATGAGCAGAAATTGAAGCTAAGGAAGTAATTAAAATCTTTCTTTTCTCGCAAAATTCAGGATCTGAATACCAAGTCTCATCAGCTACAGCGCCAGGAATATAACGATTTTGATTACATATCACAGAAGCCGTAGAAGAAGTTATCACAACTCTTCTCACAGATGGCGATTTGGCACATCATCGAAGGACATTTAGGGTTCCTTCCACAGCAGGCTCCACAAGCTCCTCCTAATAGATCAAATTTCTGATTGATTTATCCGGAAATTGGGATCGATTGTACATAGAAAACAAGTAAATCAGTAACATGCATACCTTGGATTTAGCAGTAAAAGAAAGAGGTGATGCTGTATGAAAGACACCTTTACAACCATCAATAGCAGGATCAAATGATTGCTCTTCAAGTTACTCTGCTTCGAATAGATGCAGCCTCTCATTAGCTCCATCAAATCCTAGCAAGTGATCCACTTTACTCGAATCCTCTGCATGCTTATAACTAACATTTTAGAAACACTCTTATACATACGAAGGATAAATAGAAATAGCTAAGCACATGATCACATAAAAGTATTGCAGAATTTCTGTTTTGTTATGAATATCAAATGTATGTGAAACCGCCATTTCGGTTTAACTTAAAAAAGAACAGAATGTACTTTATCATTTTTTACTTTATAAATATTCCTATTTTAAAGATGAAGGAGAGAAAAAGAACTGACTGAGATTGCGAACAGTGGCATTGACGGTGTAGCCACGATGTAGCAATAACTTGACCATCCATGAAGCTATGAAACCAGATGCCCCTGTTACACATTGTCTTCCCTTCTCCACTATTCTTGCTTTCCATTGCTAATCCGAGTTATTCAAAAACAATACAGAACCATAAGAGACTTCAGTTCTCTTTTCTCTTTTTGTGCGACAACACCTGGGGTGGTGGGAAGGAATAAAATAGAAGACCATAACAAAGGGTGGTGGCCATGGCCCATGTTGGTTGATACTCTTCCCTATGGCCACTCATGGAGCAAATAATAATTTACTGATATAAACCTCTCTTATTTAGTACTATATACTAGTTTGGAGATATGTGCGTTTGCACGTCAATATAAATCTCTCTTTTATTTACTATATATTTCTGACATCTCTTATCAACTAAAATAGGTTGACAAGACGAGCCCAACTCACAGCGTTAAATAGCTTCCTTCTCAACTGCTACTACTGTATTATTTCACGTTTGCTTAGTTCATTCTGTAATTTTATAATCGATTTTGTTCCTATTTTTGATCAATTATACCAATTACATTCTTCTGCCCACAAAGGTGGCAGTGTAGAGAGGATTTCATCAATCACAACAAGGTCTTCCCGAGTTCAAGAATGAAGATGAAATGCTGCTTCAACTTAGACATCACCATTTGGTTATAGACAAAGTGATGTGACACATCTATTTGATCACAAGAACAATTAACAGTTAACTATTACCTTGTCACACACAAAACAAGGGCTGAACCCTAAGCAAAATATATAGTTGGAAAATATAAGGTCAATCAAGACCTGAAAATAGGTAACTTTTACTTGTACAAAATCAACCTGTAATGAATTACATTATCTATGTATTCAGTGTTTGTTACTTATTTAGAAAAAAAAGATTACATTATCAATGTATAAATTAGTTATGCATATAAAGTGGATTTTTCGCCCACAAATCCAGGGTGTGGGCACGCAGGCACAACTGTGTAACTCAGGCCTAGTGTATTCCGTTTCCACCAACTTAATATTGTTTAAATGTGGAGGAAGTTCTTTTCCTTCAAGCTTTCAATAGTATCCTTCACGCTCAACTCAAGACATGTGAATTTGACTCCTAAACTTTTTGCTTTTTCACTCGATACTTGGAAGTGTGGGGTAAGAGGCAATCCATCTTTGAAACTGCATCCAAATTTAAGAACTATGATGAATCCCTCAAATATCTTAGAACAAAAATTCTTAATCAAAGAGAAAGATAAGTGAGCTTAAGGAAGCAAAACATGTTCAACTATAAAGCCTGCAGTGTCTAAATAGTCCACTTCAACTAATCACCTGACGTGGAAAAGCAAAATTGACTATCCTACTTCCATTTCTATCGTTTGTTTTCAAAATTTTGCTGCATTTCCTAAAATTGGAACTTTCATTATGTCAATACCTTACAAAACTTCTAATTACTCAGTAACTGTGAACTTGTTACATCTCTTCGGCCTTTGTTGTTCTCCTATTTGAATCATCACATTTGTGAAGTGTTAGCAAGATTTAATTCTACACAATAGTTGTCCTAGAAGAAGAATGCAATTAATGATCTTTTTTCCCTGCTGAAAAAGAGATAGTAATGTAAACTAACTAGTATGAAAAATATTATAATTGTGATACTGGCAACACTTACTTCTTAGGGAGAGTGATGGAAGGGTAAAGCTTTTGAACAATCTTCAAAACCAAAGAAGAGTATCCGTTTGCCCCAACTAAACAATATCTTCCATTTGCTGAAAGAACCTCAAAGGCTAGAATATGTGCATTAGCAACATCCCTAACATCAACAAATCTATATATTCCACCAGACCATGCCTCTTTTCCTTCACCAAATAAAGACAATGTGTCAAGCTTCAGTACTATTTACTAACAAAACCTTGATTTGAACCCCAAACAAGAAGAAAATCCAAAAATAATAAAAAAAAATGTGTAAGGACTTCCGTATAGTAACTAAATCAAATGAGTCGTTTACATATCAATTGAGCCATCCAATTTTCATACTATTTCACCACCAAATATATATCTAATTCGTTTGGCTAGACTTCTAAAAGTTGTGCGAGCTTTAGCAAAGCTTCTTGAGTGCACATGTTTGTTTTGGAATTTCAGTACACTTTTTCTCAACGAAAGAGCTTATCCAAAATGTTGTCCAAATGGTAAGGACTCTAGGTAAAAACTACCCCTAATTTTGAAAGAACTGTATCAGAGGAGTTAAGATTAAGTTCCATGTATGCCTTACGCATGCTTCAAAACCAGAGTGGAGACAAAATATATTTACACCAAGTCCACACCATTTGAGTTCTGCACCAACTCACTTAAAATATTGCCTCAGCTTGACCATCCCTTTTACTGACTAATATTTTCCATGACAAGGTGAATTGTTTGTCCTAAAGGTTTCATCCATGGAGGGTGTGATGAGTTTCGTTAAAGAGGGCAAATTGAGACTGAAGTATATTGGCTGGCTTGAATTCTTATGAAGGTTGGGGCGGTGTTATAGACTGCCTTAGAAGGTTGAGAGGGACTTTAGTAGCATTACCAAACTTACCATTTCATCAGCATTTACCAAACTTACCATTTCATTCGCAAATATTTGGGTTTTTCTAGAGTTAATTTTGTGTGAGGTAAAACAAAAAGTGCTAAAAGATTGTTCCCATAAAATGTTCATCAGTGGCACAGTGGCACTGTGGCAGGGTAGCAAATATGAAGTAGGCTTTTAGAAATTTTTACTTCTGTATATAATGGTCTTTAAAGCTTTAGAAAAGACAATTGTTCAAAAAGATTATCAGAAGAGATTCGTGTTCCCGAATCGAGGAAACACTAGCAGAAAACTAGCAATAAGGAAGCGAGGGATAAATGCGGGGAAGAAAAAGTTCTAGGAGGGATTATTAGTCTTCCTAGTCTTCGACACAAGAAAGGGGTGGTACAATCACAAAAGAAGTTTCCAGTTAAATGATCATAAAATTCCAAGATCATTTCAAGCTAGCCAAACACAGACAAGACAACACATGTTCCTACTATGCATTCTATACATAAACAAAATATTTTCATCAAGAGTGTTGTATAAGAAAATTAGAGAAGAAGGAATTGGTGGGGTGGGATTGGGGGAGAAGGAGGTAAGAATATCTCAAGGTGTCTTGCGTCACTGAACAAGCTTACCTTCTTTTATGACGTTCACTATAGCCTCACAAGAGAAATTGAGCGTAGGCTGCAGAAGTGGACCAATGACTAAACCTGGATGGAGCGTTACCAAGTCAATCCCATTCTCTTTTGCAAATTTCCAAGCAGCCTGCTCAGCCAGCGTTTTGGAGAGTTGATACCAATCCTGCAAACAAAACACCTTCAGCAAGCCAATTGTGAAGAGAATGCTATATAATACTATCTCCAGTCCATGTTACTTTTGTCATTAGCAAACTGAATTTGTTTCTAATTATTTGATGTTACCGGAAAACAAGAAATTCCTATAGTTGATGTGTAAGTTTGGACTTCATCCCATGATAAAAAAGATGTGGAGAAGATCAAATAAAAAAAGAGCACAAGAAAACAAATCGACTTCCAATGCAACTCCAAGAAAGATACATTTTCCGAACCTCTTGTTATAATAATCGAAGGATAAGCCTCATTAAATTGAAAAGGACTACCAATTTATAGACACATAGAACCTTTCTTTCCTCGCAGAATTCAGGATCTGAATACCAAGTCTCATCAGCCACAGCACCAGGGGTTGACATATTTTTATTGCATATAACAGAAGCAGTAGAAGAAGTTATCACAACTCTTCTGACAGATGGTGATTTGGCACATGAACGAAGGACATTTAACGTTCCTTTCACAGCAGGATCCACAAGTTCCTCCTGGAAGACAAAGTAAAGCATCAAGATGTATTTAAAAGCTAACAAACATTTTCCTCCTTAAATACATCTCTTGACATTTTTTGATGTCACAGTAGGTTTCTGACCTTAGATTTCCCTGTGAGAAAAACAGGTGAAGCTGTATGAAAGACACCTTCACAACCATCAACAGCAGGATCAAACGATTGCTCTTCAAGTAACTCTGCTTCGAATAGATGCAGCCTCTCATTAGCTCCATCAAGGCCTAGCAAGTGATCCACTTTACTTGTATCCTCTGCATGCTTATAATTAACATTTTAGAAGCTGGGAACACTCTTATATACACGAAGGAGGAAGGCTTAAGAGTAACAACTAAGTCCATGAATAATTGAATATCAAATGTATTTGAAACCCACCATTCCAGTTTGACTAAAACAAGAACTGAATGTTGTGAGAGCTAATTTCATATTACTTTCGTCAAATCAATAACTTTATATAGTTGAAAAATATAAGGTTTTACTTATAATCCACTGGGAAATTTAGGGTCAGAGCTGCTATATTAGGTATAACTACAATCCAATTGGGCATTTGTATTCTAGTTCTACTATCTATGAGTAATAGCAAATCAATTCCCTATTTTCAGTTAGAGCTTCTCAAATACATATCAATGGAGTATAGGGATAGGATAACTTACTTTTTCTTCTGGATATA
>NC_028637.1:92576031-92610708 GCF_001406875.1 Solanum pennellii
TATATATATATATATATATATATATATATATATATATATATATATATAATAGGAGAAGATGAATTTGGACCTTAGATACACAAATCAATCTAGAGATCAAATATAATTAAACAAGATTGTAAAGGATCCAAAGTCAAATATTAGTGCAACAGAAATTCAAAAAGGAAAATCACAAACAAGGAGAGAAAGAGAACTGACTGAGATTGCGAACAGTGGCGTTGACAGTATATCCACGGTGTAGCAACAACTTGACCAGCCATGAAGCTATGTAACCAGATGCCCCTGTTACACATACTACCTTTCCTTCTCCAATATTCTTACTTTCCATAGCCAGATATTATTCAAAAACAATACAGAAATATATTATCACTGATGCTCTTTGTTTCATCTCAATTGGATAACTGCCTTAAGTTATCAACACCACTGATTTGGGTAACTGGATTCCTAATTTAACCCGACCTACCCGGCTAATTTTGAATATACTCACTCAAAAATAGCTTAGTTATATTTCATAATTATAGTTTGCTAATTACGATTTATAGCTACATCTTATAGGCAGTAGAGGTGAACTGAATATGTATATTGACTATATAATTAATTGTATATTATACATATATACTTGTATATTCTAGCGAGAGAAATTGGGAGAGAGAAGAGAGGCGAGCAAGAGAGGAAAATAATTTGTATAATTCGCAGGTACGTTTGTATAATTCACGTATTTTTGTATTATTGAATAATATAAAGTCTGCCACCATAAAAATATAATAAAACTCGAAATAACGAATTGATACAAACATAAACATATGAACTTTAAACAATTATACAACATATATTATACAAATTATATTATACAACATGCAAAACTATACGTTTATACTAATATTCTTTTTATAGTATTAGAGGGACTAAGTGGCAATTTCTCCGTAAGGGAAAATTTAATTCCGAATAGTATCTTTAATTGCATTCAGGGACAAAAAGTTTTGCCACTGAACAAATAACTTCTTAAAATCTGGCAAAATTTCATTTTTAGACTAATTGTAATTTTTTTATAAGTGATAATTTCTCCGGCACCCGCGACTTAACAGTAGATCCTCCCTGATATTCCAGATCTCATACATTATCGGCTTCGTCTCAGCAATGTCGATGGACTCCGAAGATCCGATGGACGAAGCTTCACCGGTCACCGGACTTCTCCCACTGGCGTCGGCTGCACAACAGCCTTACATCTCCGAACTCCTTTCTTTCACTCTCGATCGTCTTCACAAAGTAACGTTAAATTGATACCTATGCAAGTTTGAAATGTAGTTGTTTTTGATTTGGATGGATTTTTATATATGATTGTATTTTTGCAGGAACCGGAGCTTCTGAGAGTGGATGCGGAGAGAATTCGGAGGCAGATGCAAGAGGTTGCCGTTGGAAACTACCGTGCCTTCATTTCTGCTGCTGATGCACTACATGCGATTCGGGAAGAAGTTTCTTCTGTTGATAAGCATCTTGACTCCTTGGTAATTTTTGCAGAATTTTGGTAATTGCTTTGATTTTGATTTGTTGAATGGCTATTTTTAACTGTCATATGATTTAGAAGTGTTTGTTGATCTATAAACAAGATAATAAACTTGAGGAACTAACTGACACTGGATGATTTGGTCTGTTGCACTGCTATAGCTCGAATAAAATCAAAAAAAAAACATTGAGATCAATTAAGCGAACTCAAGTGATGTGTTTTAAATCCCCTCCCTTAACAGAAATATCAAATAGTTACTCCATTCCAGCAGTAACAAACCAAATAGTAGCGCAAAACATATCATCATGCTAATTACAATTGAAGAAGAACTTGGGTGCTGTCAGTGTGGCTTGATCTTTTATTCCGGCTTTTCCTACTTCTATTGTTGTCATCCGAGGGTTTCTCTCTATATTTGAAGCTCAAAGGTGTTCTTGGCCCTCCTTAACAAAAAATCTTACAAACTATTTTGTTCTCTATCTATAGAGGTCAAAATCATAATCTACCATAGTTACAAAGTTTTCCTAGTAGAGGCTGGGTAAGCCATTTCCAAGTAGAGGTGGATGTCAACGATATATTCCTGGATTGTAGATGGCCTCCTAAGAAAAAAGAATCATCTTATCTACTCCTCTCTGTCTTGCACGGTTTATTTCCTTGAGCACGGTCTGTTACGAACAGCAGCCAACGTATCACACCTCCAGACTCCAGTAAAATTACTATATCTTGTATTAGGATGGTCCAAATTGCTAACTACTTGATCTTTTGGAAAATAAACTCAAGACATATAACCTTCGGGGTGGTCCAGTGGTTTGAGCTTGGGACTTCCATGTTGGAGGTCTCAAGTTTGAAACCCCTTGCCAGCGAAAGCAAGGGGTTTGCCTTCTGGGTCGAGCTCGTCGCACCAGGCTTGCCTAGTGCGGTTACCTCTCTTATGTGGTTTGCGAGCTATTGCATAGGAGCGGGGTTTTACCCTGTGCGCACCCAAAAGGGTAGCGGCTGCGGGTTTCCCTTGTCGTCAAAAAAAAAAAAAAACTCAATACATATGATCTCACCAATTATTACAACCAAGCCAATTATGAACCTATACAGGTTAATTCTTGAAATAGAGTGATAACATGAAATATTGTTAAATATGGGAAAGATCTCTCCAATTAATTCAAAGTGCAACAAAAACAAATCAGAGAAACCCATAAAATGCCATAAGGATTTATCAAATTTAAGCTAAAAAGATTACCTTATCCGTATGAAGATCAAGCCATCAGTTTGTCTTTTCACTATTTTTACACTGATGACTGAACTATTTTTAAATAAAAGTTTTCCTCTTTGCTTTCTTAAGAAATAAATTTTAGGTTAGCAGCTTAAACTAATTCAAAGTTAGAGAATTAATCTGCAAAAGTTCCCGTTAACTTTTTCACTAGATTTAACCAAATTGAGTCAAAATTGAGTTTATATTTATCTGAACCTGTCAGCTTTTACATCAAATTTGGTAGTGATCAGAACCAAGGAGCATCTCGTATGCTATCTTCATTTTATCTCAACCTTATTTGCCGTTGTTTGGGTAAATCTTAAGAAGGCTGCTTCACTGGTATTTTTTGTGTATTCACCTTTATATGCTGCAGTTGTAATTGTGAAACTGTTGGCTTGTTTTCTGTTCTTTCTTCCTTTATTTCTTAGTGTAACTGTGCAAATTGGAACTGCAATCATAATTTCTCATATAAAACTTTTTAGGTAGAAAAGGGCATCAAAACTTATGGTTGTGTTTCTTGGTTTGCAGCTCAATGAGATACCTAAGCTAACTTCAGGTTGCAGTGAGTTCAGCACCTCTGCAGAACATATCTTGGAGAAAAGGAAGATGAATCAAACATTGCTTGCAAACCATAGTACTCTGCTTGACTTGCTTGAAATTCCTCAGCTAATGGACACGTATGTTTTCGTCAATGCTGTAAGGATCACTTGTTAGAACTTAGAATTGAAACTGCATCCATGATTTTGAAGGGATGAAATGTCAGTGTTTTTGCTAATGATGTATGTTACCTTCCAAAGTGCAGTTTATGTATTTGACCACTAAATTTGTGAGAGAATTGATTTTGGTGCAGACATTGTGATTAAGTTATAATATCTAAATTTCCTTTTTTAGACAAGGTCTAGTTGGAAAAGACCTTTTCCCTCAAAACATGAGTCATGAGGTTAGTGGTTCGAGTCACCAAAGAGAGTAAAGTAGGAAGAGGTGTAGTGTTCTGTTCTAGGTAGAGGGGTTTAGCATATAAAAAGATCCAAGTTTTCTAATATGTTGGGTGATGACCAATGTTATGTTGTTCTTAGAGCCATCGATGCTGTCATATCTGGAGAGTCAGCCTGAATTGTCTTGCATAGCACAGCCATGCAAGTAGTCAAGTTTATTTTTTATTTTTTTAATAGTAACATAGAAATACATAGGCGATGGACATAGACCTTACCTCCTAAAGCAAAATACAGTGGATCACCATAAGCTAGTTTGAGACCCAACACATATCATATAGGATGATTCACACGAAAAGGGAGACTCAGAACATTATTAATATTCCATATAAGTGAATGAACTCATATCTTTTAGCTTCCGTGCTTTTGTGGTGCTAGACTTGAGTGGTCTCTTAATATTGCAGATGTGTGAGAAATGGAAACTATGATGAAGCTCTTGATTTAGAAGCATTTGTTTCCAAGCTTTCAGCAATGTACCCCAAGTGAGTCATGGGTCGTTTCTTTGTTTTTCTGTAGGAACTGATATAAATGAATTTGATGAAAACTTACTAAGGTACTTTTGTTTCTTTTTCGTCTCCTTTGAAGGTTACCAGTTATTCAAGCCCTTGCTGCAGAAGTCCGGCAGACTACCCAATCTCTTCTTTCTCAGCTTCTCCAAAGACTTAGGTCAAACATTCAGGTGCTTTCTGGCATAGATTATTTGATTTTGTAACAGTTATGCTGGTGGACCATACTGGAATGGAAGTTCTCCATAAATTATGAAGCTTAAGATCTAACTGCTTACAATTTATTGATGCAGTTGCCAGAATGCCTGCGTATCATTGGATACTTGCGTCGTATAGGGGTGTTCAATGAGTATGAGATGCGCTTACAGGTGAGATAGATATATTTTAACAACAGCTGGTCTTACCTAACAGTATGCTTTTTGGTCTTCATTTATTTCATTTGGTTCTTCTAATTTATTTTTTTGACCCATATTTGACCAAATTTGCCCCTTCAACAGTTTCTAAGGTGCCGTCAGGCATGGCTTTCTGGGATCCTTGATGACTTGGACCAGAGAAATGCTTATGAATACCTCAAAGGGATGGTAAATTGTCATCGGATGCATCTCTTTGATGTTGTTAACCAGTACCGTGCGATATTTGCTGATGATACTTCCGGAAGGGAAGAAAACTATGATGGTGGGCTTCTCTTCAGTTGGGCCATGCATCAAATTTCTTCCCACCTTAGAATATTAAAGATGATGCTACCGAAGATCACTGAAGGAGGTTCTTTATCAAACATTCTTGATCAATGCATGGTGAGCATATATATTTGTGCTAGGCAGGTCATCAAAATTCATTTTGCTCTAGTAAAACTTCTATTTGGCTGTGATCGACCTTGATGTCTTCTGCTTGCAATCACAATGAATACTAAACATGTGAAAGAAAATGTATTGCATTTTGAGTACAGAACAAAGGGAGATGTAAATTCCAAGAAATGGCTGGAGAAAGATAGTTTAAGTTTTGTTCGTATCATTCAAGTTATTTGTTGCACTTAGCCATCCTGCTGGAATGTTCCAAGATTTTGATATGATTTATGGAAGGGAAAAGCAGGAAATTGTTTTCCCTTCTCTCTATGGTGGGCAGGAAGGCGGGGAGCACTAAAAGAAACAAACATACTTACCTTTAGGTACACTTGTCTGGTGAGCTAATCAGAAGAGCCATATAACTCAAAATCTAGTCTTAAACCTATAAGTGTAGAGTCGAAATCCATCCCTTCGTTTCCTTCTAGTCACTTTGCTTTTCTGAGTCAACTTCAATTTCCAACCTATCTTCTTTCTCATTTCGTGGCCAATTTCAATTTTCAACACATCTTTGTCACATTTTTGGTGATCTATCTCCACTATTTGGCCTCTATCTCCGTGAAACCAAAGCAAATGGCATTAACTTTATTGTCCTTCTTCCATGTTAACATTAGAAAATAAGTAGGCTTCAATTCTCTGCAGGCTGAAAAGTTCAATCAGTTCACATATTTAAATTCTAAACTGACTTCGCTCTGATTGCATAAGCTAAGGTAGAAATTTGCTTATTGTATGTTCTTTTAGAATGATAACTATTTATTAAAAGAGTATGGATGCAGACTTTTTCTTATATTCCCTCTGTCTTGTTTGATATGATTTCATTTGACCGGCGTGCAATTTACGATATAATATGGTCATTATATTTTATTAGTAATATTCCCGCCGTCCCTATTTATGTGATGTTGTTTGACTTGGCACGTAGTTTGAGAAAGAAAGATTTTTGAAACTTATATCATTCTTTTTTGAACTGACTAAAATGGAAAGCGAATCATATAAATTGGGACAGAGGGACTAGAAGGTAGTACGAATAGCACCAAAATTTAGAATTTGCATACTTAATGAGATTTAAGTTCTTGAAAATTGTGAAACTTCTATAGAATTGTATTATTTTGAGAATTGTGTCAAACAATTTCCAAAGGAAAGATTGTCGTTGACATTGTGACTAGGGGAGTATGTCCCCTCCTCTTTTGGAAGATTTTTATATGGGTGGGATTGAAGAGGGATCACTAACCATCAGTCCTTTGCTGGTTATTACCTACAAGTTTAGGTGAATACAGGTATGATTTGAAGCCATCTGAAATCAGGCTTGGGCAAGTTTTTTTTTTCATCTATAAAAGGGGTTCATACTGCTTTGATGCACGTGATAGTTATTGCTTGTTTCACAGTCTTGCAATAGTTGTTTCTGTTGTTGCATTTGTTATATACTTATTCATGCGTTAAATCAAGCTTTGGGTTTTATTCACTTATTGATGCTTTTTTCTTTTTCTGTTGACAGTATTGTGCTATGGGCCTTGGTTGGGTTGGATTGGACTTCCGTGGCTTGCTTCCCCCTCTTTTTGAAGAGTATACCTGATTAGTCTTTGTGATTCTGGAATCTTAAAATTGGTCACTAAGCTAGTTCTTTTATGCATTTCATTTTCTGGTTACTTTTGCAGGGTGGTCCTAAATCTGTTTTCGAAGAACATGAATGCTGCTGTTGAGAATTTCCAGGTATATATTTTAGACCAATGGTAGAACTCTTTGTACCTAGCACTGTCAGCCTAAATGGGAACACATTATCTAAAGTTATCTTTTGAAGTAGGCAGCCTATCATTCTTCACTCGGAATTTGAATGCAAACTTTACTTGATTCCAGTTGGTCCTTGATTCTCATCGCTGGGTTCCATTACCAGCAGTCGGCTTTCCTACCAGCAGTTTGAGTGAAGAAAGTCATGAAGATGTTACTCCTCCCTCAAGTCTAATGGAGCACCCACCTCTGGCTGTCTTTGTTAATGGTACGTTACAAGCTCACTTCACTACTTAAGTAAGCACCTTAACAAAGGTTCCCTTTTGTTCATTGCGTGCAACTGTTAACACACCAAGAAAAGGACAAGTACCAAAGAATGGGATTTCTAGGTCAGCATGAGAGATATCTAGGTTTTTGAATTCAAAATTGTACTTTGAGCTCCTGCTGGAGTACTCCGTGTTATGGATGCTAGTAGGTCATTAGAAATGCTTAAATGTCTAGGACTCTGCCTGTGCTCTCGTACCAAGCAAACAAAAGCTTCTTTTAGAATCCTGCAAGTTCATTCATTGGATTTTTTTTTCAATGAATAAACAAAGAACAAAGGATGCTAGAGACATACTCACTTTTCTGTAACTTGTGTGGAGTTCTCCCTGTTTCATCTTGCTGAAAATCGATTTTTATGCCATTTTTTGAAAAAAAATAAAAAACATGGTTGCTAGAATTTTTGAGTTCTGATTATCTGTAATTGAGAACTCAACTATAGAACTGAAATTGTTTATCTGAGCATCGCTAATTTGGGTGAATATATCTTCATGGAGTGTTACCAACTACAGGTGTGTAACCTGAGTCTTTGATATAGGCTGAAGATTGAGCTTTATTTATCAAGGGAACATTTGCAAGGCATATTGTATGAATTGTTATCTTGATCAATTTACTGATGAACTGATACTGTCATGACTAGTGGTTTCAACACCACCCTGCATCAAGTAGGTGTTAGGTTTAAGGCTTTTTCCTTCCATACTCACTATTCACGGGTCCATCAGCGCCAATAAAAAATGAACAAAAGAAAGCCAGTTTGGCCACTGTAATTTGGTATCTCTAAGATTAGCTTCACCAACAACTAAGAATTATTGACCGTTTGAACTGATCAAACCAAAGCTTTAAGTTTAAAGCTCAAAAAAAGGGAAAGAAAATTATTGGCTTATGATTCAACTAATTGCTAAATATAGTCTTTTTACTCTAATGCAGTCGTTTTTGCATCCAATTTGCAGGTGTCTCTGTGGCAATGAATGAGTTACGACCTTGTGCTCCCTTGAGTTTAAAACATGTGCTTGCACAAGAACTGGTTAAAGGATTGCAGGGTGTTTCTGATGCTTTACTGAGATATAACACTACTCGCATGCTTCGGGAAAATGAGTCTCTGCTTTTCCTATCACTATGTCGAGCATTTATTGAGGTAGCATCATATGAACTTGTTTGACCTTCATGTACACTACTAATTTGTGCACCAATCGACTCAAACATACAAATTATGTACCTTTCCAGGTTGCTTTCCCACACAGTGTTACTTGTTTTGGTCGTTGTTATCCGGGTGGAGCTGCTCTTATAGCCGATGCCACAACTCTATTCGATGGAATTAGCCGATTATTGGCAACCTCTTCCGGATCCTCCAGAGAAGTTCCAAAACCAGTTGGTAATTCAGAGGCCAACAGTATATCAGAAAATGGCGACGCACCTAAGAAGGAAAATGGGGAAATTCCTAGTAGTGAACAACCCGAGAGTAGGAACGCAGAAGAGGAACCCAATAATGTCCCCTCAGAAAACGAGGAGAAGCCTGGTAATGTATCATCATGATGATGCATTTAGAAAGTCAGTTTATATGATGAAATACTAAAAAGACTCAGAAATATGCTTTTTTTTTTCCTTTTCAATTGTGATTGTGGCTGATTCATTTTGATCACATGGGCTTGTAATGTTTATTTGAGAATATAAGAGCATATGTATGGAAAAAACTAATTAGAGCAGCGTGATACAAAAATATACCATAAATTAACACATTCTTATTTCCCTATAATGTCGGAGTTTAGACGTAAACGAAAACAAAATTAATTAGGGCTTTTGTGCTCCTAGTAGTATATATATAAATATATAAAATAGATGTAGTTCAATTCATAAATTTGTCATGAAGCCATCTCTAGAAGGTGCTAGGCATAAAAAGTGGCTGATCAACAAAAAGTCGAATACCTTTCGAAGGAATTCACCAAAAACCAATTGGAAGAATGTTGTGGTGACAACTAGTAGTTTCCGAAAGGCGGCGGCTGCTGAACAAGTGGTATTAGATTTTGGAGATGAGTATGGATTTTGGGAGAATTATCAAAGGTTGGAGGTAAAAGATGATTATGAATTTTGGAAGAATTATCTACGCTTGGAGGAAGAAATTGCTTGGACAAAAAGAAAATTGTAAACGGCCCATCAGCAATCATTGTTGTAGATGTAAAGAATACAGAGTCAAGATGTTATCAATTTATTTATTTTATGCAACAAAATCTTATTTGATTTGTTTGGGATATTCAGGATTTAGAGTTAATCAATTTTAATTTTAATATAGTGTCGATTTCGATTTGCTTGGAATTGAGATATGAATGTTGCTTTTGCTTGGGCCGGTTATGCTCTGAAATCAGAAGAGGCATCAAAGAAGGTTTTGAACTTCTTCCAAAGTATTTCACCATGCCAAACTCAAACGAAAGTCTGATAACTGATTGAAATTATTGTTAACAAGCTAAGGGAGATGATTATTTGATTGTTAAATCTGTTTTCCTATAAATCTCAAGCTTATTCACTTAGTTGAATTTAGAAGAAAATAAGAAATGTTACTCAAACCCTTCTTTATTAGGAGTGTACAAGGAACCGTTTGATTGGGAACGAGTCATTTTATCAGGATTAGTTCATATGGAAAACTTATGCCATCGATTACTACTGTATAAATAGTGATATAAGTTATGGCAACCAAACAAATTAATACAAAAAATTTATCCCATCCGTAAGTTTCTTCTAACTCCCGTCACATAAACAACTGTCAAGGATGAGTGTTTTTACATTTCTTTCAACACTTAGGCACATATTCACATGAGTCTGGAGCCTAAAGGGTATAAAATATTAACAAAAATTCTAAAATAATATATAAAATTTTATATTAACCAAAACGGCAAAATCGCTGAAAAAACAGCGATTTATTCCACCGAAAAAAGCAAAATCACTGCTATTTTGCTTTTTCTGATGGAATAAATCGCTGTTTTTCCAGCGATTTTGCTGTTTTGGTTAATATAAAATTTTATATACCGTTCTAAAATTTTTGTTAATATTTCATACCCTTTAGGCTCCGGACTCATATTCACATCCACGATTCAAAAGTAAAAACGTGAGCAGAAGTAGTCAACTGAACACCAAGAGAACAAAATTTGCAATTACGCTTGTAACAATGGGATTAAAGTTTTAATAAAATATACCTATAAGAAAAAAGAAATTGGAATTACAATACAACAGCTAAGGGATATTGTCATGTTGAAATTAATCAAAGCTGGGAGTTGCTAAGAAACGTGATCATGCATCTGGTATTTTGGAACAATTTATCTATTTTTTGCCAAACTGCAGATTGAACTTCTAAAAGCTTTCTTGCCTTCTCCTGCAATTTTGACTGACGTCGGACTGTTTCACCATGAATCTGACAAGCACAAATTAAAAGAGATTGTTAAATTCAAACAGACATCATAGAGAAATTTTAAGCAGGACTATCAGAACATTCTTTGAACCTAAACTTGATTATCTCTCTCATCAATGACGTGCCGAGAATATATACTAGAGAATGCAGAAATTTACCTTCAAAAACAATCTAATCAGAGCCTGAATATATTCAAAATTGCTTCTGCATGAAATCTCGTGTATAAAGTAATCAAGTAGCAGTTCAATAAAATGCAATTCCTGTCTCTTCTCAGGCTCC
This sequence comes from Solanum pennellii, assembly GCF_001406875.1. Lineage (NCBI taxonomy): Eukaryota > Viridiplantae > Streptophyta > Magnoliopsida > Solanales > Solanaceae > Solanum > Solanum pennellii. The sequence goes on from NC_028637.1 coordinate 92,586,835, forward strand.
TGCTCGTCATCGTCATCTATTATCTGAAGCATTCGCAGCTCCATATCCAATATTGAAGGTGACAAGCTTTTGATATAATTAGTGAATGGTGCAACTGCAAAAGGCAATAAATGTGTCATACCTAAAGTCTGTCCAATAATGAAACGTTAAGAGAAGAAGAGGAGCTTACAATTCTCTTTCTCCGCACATGACTTGAGAATTTGCAAGAATTTGGATACTGGAAGATCAGTTTTCTTACTGCTCTCTTCCAATCTGGTATTTTGTGCATTACTCTCCTCATTAGTACCTTCACTTGGTTTAAATAATATCTCACCGGACAGAGATGGAATTGAAGGCAAGAAAAAAGGTGCCTTTTCAGGTTTCTTTGGAGGCTCGATAGGTTTGTTGCGGGCTTTTATTATGTCCAGGTTGATCAAGCTCTGCCATTGACTCTTAGGCAAAAGTGAAAGAGTGACTAGATCTGGAATTTGATGGCTGGAATTTAGAAACTGAGGAGTATCAGAGGACTCCAATGGCTTAAAGATGGTCCTGTTATCACTTTTTTCACCATCTTTTTCAGAAGCAGCAGACGGCATTTTCACACTGACTATTTCTTTTCCACTTCCATATGATGCAAAGCTGGCTGCTCCAGAGAACATCGCTTGATTGACCCACAGATAAACACCATTTTGATCAACATGCGATGTAGCCAAAATATCCATATTAGGCGATAAAGATAATGCAGTGATAGACAGATCAACTTGTATTGCATCTATCTGTCTAGCTAAAATTACATCCCAGATTCTGAGAGTCCCATCCATACTGGATGTCAAAAGCCATTTCCCATCCTCACTAAAGCAGATGTCAGTAATACGGTCAGAATGACCCTCAAATTTACGAACCAACCTCTGTGCAATAACATCAAATAGACGGATAACTAAGTCATCTGCCACTGTAGCCAAAAGACCATTAGAACGGTGGAACACAATCTTAACTAAGGAACAACCAACCTCCCACTTATATTTTAACTGGCGACGTTTGAAGTCCCAAACTTTTACATCACCATGGTATCCAGCACTTATCATGATGGTGTTTGTTGCATCACAAGCTATGCCAATTACTTCCCCATTGTGAGCAGCACTTTCACCTTCTAACGCATCAACATAATTGCCACGGCTGATTCCTGACTGAAGATTAAACCGCTCAATCCAACCGCTGGCCGTCCCTAGTACAGCAAAGTTTCCACAGGCACTAATAGCACAAGCCTTGACTGGAGTTGGATTTTCAGGACATGGAGTTAAAATATGCTCGCCAAGAACAAAATTTTGAAGCCTCCATACATAAGCACGCGAGGTGTCCATATGACATGTAACCACATTGCACCAATCACGTTCCCTAATTTCAGCAACATCGAATGCAATAACAGGCTTCAATTTTATCTCCTCCTTTTTCAACTTAAGCTTCTTCGCTCTTTTAGAAACATGTTGCTGGGAAAGTTCTCTACTTTGTTGATCTTGAACAACAGAAAAAAGACGGAACGCTCGATCTTGACCAGCAGATAAGATGTGACGCCCATTTGCATAGAACTTGATACATAGAGGAGGAGCACTATGACCACTTCTAAACCGTAGTAAACGAGGTTCCCCATCACTTGTATCGAAGATCCACATTTTCATTGAATTATCCGCAGATGAACTCATGAGGACAGGCTCATTAGCAAAGAACTGAAGTGAAACTATGGAGGAGTCATGGGCCTCCTTGATGACAGACTGCAGCCTTCTCTTCTCAAGATTCCATATGCTTATAACACCAGATGAACCTCCAGAAGCAAGAAGGGGCTGACCATCAGTGCTGAATGACAAGGCATTAACGGCGCCTCTTGTAGAGTGACTAAATGAAGCTACCTCTTCATCATAGCGAATGTTATGAACGTGTATCTTCCCATCCGCACATCCAACAGCAATAACATCTAGTGCTGGAGATGAAACACAACAAGTAATAGAAGATCCCCATCCCTTGAACTCATAAATTTTCTTCTTCGTGCTTATATTCCAGAGTTGCAAAGCACCTTCTTGACTTCCTAAAACAACCTGTTTACAAGCCACTTAATGAGATTAATCTGTCAAATGAAACATAGGAAACCAACGAAACTAGCTAAAACTATTACCTTTTTTACGCTGCGTGAGTTTTTCATTTTGTTTTGGGGTTTCCAGGGAAGGGGGGGAGGGAGGGTTGTATTAACTATTGTCACAAACCCCATGCTTCAGTTATTGTGTTACTCAAAAGTGAAAAATAGAAAATTCATACCTTATTTAAATAAGTATCTGGATGCATTATGCAGCTAGGGGAGAATTCGTCCTCTAACTTTATGTGTCCGATCGGAGCAAGATTTTTGTCTATACCTTTAAATTGCCATATGAAGATATTGCCTTCAACATCAACACTTAGGACGTGTTCACCAAAAATAAGCAATTGGTTCACCTTAGCACTATGTCCACTCCATGTTGCCACCTGACCAAAGAAAACCGAATCATTTGCACTAAAAAAACATTGGAAGGCTCATTAATTCACACTGAAAGTCGACGATGAGCCCAAAAGAATAATCTTAGCCAAGATACTTAAAAGGAAAAAAAGAGGGAGGGAAAGGTGTTAATAACATATCAAGTAGAAAAAATGACACAGTAGCAGGTATCATAAGGACCCAAGCCTCGCACTACTTTATCAAAGTCCGACCTTCATCCAAACAAAATGAAGGCAAAGGAGAGGAAGATCAAGAAGGGGGATTATTCAACGAAAGATCCTATGACATCAGATGCTTTAGTAGAATTCTTTCCGTCATTTTACTTTAGAAACATCCAGATCATCCATCCATCCACCCACAAGTTATGGGAAGTCAAAACGCATCAAAGTAAAACTTTCCAGAGATCATGGTTTGTTTGTGAATGAGAAATGACAGAAGTAACAGTATAGCAATAATGGCCCCAACACAAGGCTAAGTAATCTTCAAAGCATATTAGAAAATTAGAGGCGTTCTTCAAACTGATACAACAGTAATGTGATCAATCATCAAAAGATTCCATCTCTTCATGAAAGTTTGTTAGAGCCACGATGCCTTAATGGTTGAGCCTCCTCAACAAAGTAAGTTTTATGTGTGTGTTGGGGGAGGGGGGGGGGGGTTAAAGCAGGCAAGATTAATATGTTTAGAGGAAAAAACAAACCTGATGAGCACGCTTGACAACTGCAATGTCACTCCCATAGGCAGCAAAAGTATATTCACGATAAGAAGCAAGAGCTCTAATCTTCTTTGGCAATTGTGGGCCTTTATTGAAATCCAAATATGAATGTTGAGGAAGTGCAAGGAAAAAAATTAAGGATGAAATTAAATAACGCCACAAAGAATTAGATACTAGTTTTCCCACCACACAATAGGTTGTACACCACTTAAATTAGGTCTGATGTTTGCCAGAAGTCTTTATTCAGGTTTGACACTTGTATTTAAGTGTAGGGATAAATGAAGATTCAGAGAAACTATAATTTTAGTAACCAGTAACTTGCTTTGGAAAGAAAAATGAATTGATGTTGAAATGAAAAGGATGCAAATAGAGTGGAATGGATATAGAAACCATATAGCCGACCCCAACTACTCTGGGATCGAGGCATCGTTGATTTTTAGACAATAATCAGAACATGGAAGTATAGCCAACTAGTACAGGCCACAAGCTAGCATTAGAACTAATAGTAAGAAGTAAAATTAAACTGATCACTGTTTCCAGAAGAGTAGAGCCCATGGTTTCTCTTCCTTTTTTCATCCAACAACACATTGTTTCTCTTATTTTACAGAAATGGTCTTCTTACATTATGCCTTTTCCATATATTAATCAACTGAGCTTCCCCTAAGCCTATAACTGCAAAACACTGCAGTGAGTTGGCTACCAGCAGGAACAACCCGCATATCTCCTCCTGAAGACAGCTTTCTGTTAAAACTTGTATCTATTTCAATTCTTTGTATAAAGAACTTGTATCTCTTTTTATATCCCTCTGATAAATCTCTTCTCACATTTAAAATCGAACTCCATAAAGAAAACCTGAAATGAAAAGTTCAGTTCCTACATCGTCAACATTAATTCTTACATCCTATATATTGATCAAATACAGTTTGTGGGATGCCAATAAAGGCGTGATACCTACGCATCGTTTCTTTTTCAAGAATACTTAGAAGGTAAAACTATTGAATAGAAAAAATGGAACTTTATTAAATAACTAATAAATACAGTGAAGCTATCATGGAATCCCAAAAAGGGTATCAAGAAAGGTTCAAAGAGACTCAAGTGTTTTGTCTTTAAGAACTTATGATACCTAGACCCGATTTTATGTTGAGAGTATCAGTTCCCCTGACGGTGATCTCTTCAGGGATGTTTACACTAAATTAGGAATATCTTTGCAACAACAGCCAGATATATTGCAGCAACTGAAAAGAAACACAATAAGCTCCATCTGTTCTAAACCCCAGTAATACTAGCCACAGAGAACATGAATAAGAAACTAAATTTGGCATATCAATTTTTCAGGCATTCGATATCTATAGAACATTTATCTATTTATTTCTCAGCTCGGAGCCGTTCCTCTACTACAGAAGTATCTTGATAAATTTGGGCGCAGAACTGGATGAGTTCAGTAAGATAATAGCTGTCAGCCTGGTATTCAAACTGAAGGTTGAGACACCAATAGATAGCATCATAGTCCAACTCATTGGTACACATGGTGCGGTATAGAATATTTCTAATAATGCTCAATTACATTTCAAAAGTTCATGTTTACAATGTTATATCATCTATCTTTGACTTCTATTGTACCTTCTTGGCTTCTTAGGTTAATAATATATATAACTGTTTTACACTCCAAATAACAATTGAAAACGAACCAACTCTACGTCCTCGTACTTTGCAGCCTACACTACTGAAAATATTCAAGAGTACATTAATATATTTCAGTCTAAGATCACCCACAGGCAGGAGGTAAAACAAGATAAATACATAGCAATAATTTCAGACAACAGAAATGGGACTCCTAATTTAGAGTTAACAGGTTAAACAAGGGTATGCATGTCGCAGATCCTTCAACATGCAGCAAAAAAAGCTTGGCAAAACTTGAAGAACAGTCGCAGGGGCGGAGCCACATATATATGAGGGGTGATCGAAAAATTACACTGGTAAAAATATATTTTTTATGTATGTATATATATTACATATTAACCCTCCTTGACTTTTATGCAATTTTAATTCTTCATATTTTGACATCCCTTAGTCGAAATTCTGGCTCCACCCCTGAGAACAGGTAATGCATACCCATTTCCAAGTCCATGTAATACAGGATTTCCTTCCCTTCGTTATTCCCCTTTCTCTGTGTAACTTAAGATGCCTATCTAGTGCATCAACCAATTACCAGGAAATTTATTCTACTGACTAAATCCAATACCTCACATAACCTACACCTAACAGCAAAGAAACTACGCTTTTTTCTCACTTCAACTACCCCTCACCCAAGGGCCGTGATTTTTAAGTTCTAGCTGAATCAAAACTAGTTCAAAATTTAAAAATTTTCAAGAATTAACTGCTGAAATTTGTAAAGAATAATCAATCAACAAATTGCTTACCAACGAGAACCAAACTGAGTTTAGCGCACTGCAGATTCAAAAAATAAATAAATTAGCCCTAATCGAAATAGAAGAAAAAATAAAAAAAAACTTGAGAATGGTCAAGGGAGTAACACATACGTTGTAAACTTGAAAAGCTTTGCCGACACTGACGGTGACGAAGGTTTCAGTACCAAGTCTCTGTACAGAGAAAGGAACATTGGTTGTAATGTATCCAATTGCTCTAAAAGGCTCGAAAATCCCCATTCCTTTTCTCCACAAACTTTGAAGCTTTTTGCGCCCAGAAAATTGAAGCGCTGGTAAAGCTTATAGGTTATTCTGCACACAAAGGGTTTTACAAGTGAAGCTTAAACCCTAATTGGATGCACACGCTCAACTGTGTGTATGTGTGTGTATTTTTTATTTTTTTTCTTTTTTTTTTTTTTTGGTTAAATGTTACTCATTCTATAAATCTTTTTACTTTCTTTGTTTTAGGGCCCTGTATTGACTTCTTTTGAGTTTTTGGTCAAAAATTATTCTTAAAAATATATATCAAATTCAAATTACATTTTTAAAGTATTATTCTTACGATAAAATATCCTTCAAATATTTTAAAGTAAATAATTTTTCATTCTTTTACTTGAATTTATCAGAAAATTAATTGATATATCCCATAAAATTAAGTCGTTCCTTCCTAATTATTATTCTTAGATATGCCAAGAATATTATCGTGAACTTTTTCGTAATTGAGTTAAGAATTATGCAATATCTTTTAATTTGATCATTTTTTCATGTATAAAAATATTATTAGTTTGAATATGATTCTTCTCAATTGAATATGATAGAAGCAACTTTTTTGGGAGACTTTCGCTTCTAATAATGAATGAAATTCAAATAGGAGACATAATCAATACTTTGGTCACTTCAATATTAAATTGACCCAGAAATCTATTAATTTATTTAGTTAAGAAAAAGGTAAAATAATTAATTTATTGGTTAAGAAAAGGTAAAAATAATTAATCTTCAACTTCTTTCCGTTACGAAAAAGGCAAATTATGTAGGCTCACATTTTCCAATCATTTTTAGTTTCCATAAGCAACATCGTCTAAGATTTTTTATATTTTTTAAGAACTTCTTATATAAAGTAATGAAATTACGGATATAATAACTTTTGTTGATAGTCATCTTAACTGCTCATGTTTTTATAAGACCTTTAGTTTTTTTGACAATATCTAACAAAAAGATGAAAATTGTTCACTTACACATACTTAAATGATGTTTTTTGTTAAAATGATATTTTAAGGACGTACTTTAAGTTTGGGTATAGTTAAATGATGTTTTCTGCTAAAAATGATACTTTAAGAATGTAGTTTAAATTTGAGGTATAGCAGAAGGACATTTCTGCCCAAAACTCAACTTTTTTTCATAAAAATGAAGGCAAAAGTATTCATTACCCCCCTGTACTTGAAGCTTTTTATTCAGTGCACACCTAAACTTTATTTTGTTTCAATTACCCCCCTGAACTTGCTTATTCATCGAACACGTACACCTTTATGTCCACTCACTACGATCGTGTCCACACGCGCACGACACCTAGATAAATATTTTTGCCACCTAGTTAAATATTTTGCCACCTAGATAAATATTGTCACCTAGATAATACCAACCTTCACAATTCACAAATCAAACTCTCTCTTAGCAGGTGAAAATCCATGTAGGTATTCACCAAAAACTAAATCTTTCAATGAAATTCTCGATATTCTTGGTCGTATGAGACGTTTGATGAACTCAACCAAGTGCTTGACGAAATGTCTAAGAGAGGAAATTTGGTTAATGAAAAAACTTATGGTATTTGATTAAGAGATATGCTGCAGCTCATAGAGTTGAAGATGCAAAAGAGTTTTTCTATAAGAGGAAAAATTTTGATTTGGAACTTGATGGATTGTGTTTCAAGAAGAGGATTCCCGAAGCCCTTGAGAAAAATCTGAAATTTGAAAAGGGAGAAGAGATAAGAATAAAATGAAAAACATAAAAGATTATTTGGATCATTGTTCCAATGTATCTCAGCCTTTCTGCTGGAACCAGCAACTGGGCAGAAGCAAAGGCCATGCTTTTTGGCCTTAAATGGTGCATTGAATAGCTAGAGAATAGAGAGAGAAAAATTCTTAAAATAAGCCAAATATTAAAGAAAAATAGATTTTTTACGTATATTACCGTTGTAACTTTATGATGTGGCAAAAAATCGCTGTCTCACGCGCTTTGTAGAGTTTAATTTCAGTTTCTATGCCAGGTCGACAGAAAAGGTGTACGTGTTCGATGAATAAGCAAGTTCAGGGGGGTAATTGAAACAAAATAAAGTTTAGGTGTACACTGAATAAAAAGCTTCAAGTACAGGGGGGTAATGAATACTTTTGCCAAAAATGAAAATTCACAAGTTATACAAATTATCAAGATCTCTTTAAGTACTATATAATTTTATCAAATGACTAAATTATAGTCCATAAATAAGAATTTAAAATATTTTAAAATATCGTATTGATGAATCCTACTCTCTTTGTCTCTAATTACTTGTCTACTTTTAAATTGATACACCTATTACAAAAATAATAATTGGCAAAATAAGTTTACAATTTACTTATATTAATTTTGAAGTTGATGAATTAAAAACTTAAGATTTTCAAGAAGTGTATTTTTTTCAAAGTGATTAATTGGGGGTATAGTAAGTAAAATTAATTTGTTCTTTCTTGATTTGACAAAACGGACAAGTAATCAGGGACAACTAAAAAAATGGATAAGTTTACGAATTTACTTATGTTAATCATGAAGTGGATGAATTAAAAACTTAAAATTTATAAGAAGTTTACTTTTTTTTCAAAGTAATTAATTGGGGGTATAATAAGTAGGAATAATCTGTTCTTTCTGAATTTGTCAAAATGAACAAATGATCAGGGACAACTTAAAAAAATGAACAAGTAATCAGAAACAACTAAAAAAATAAAACAAATAAGTAGGAACAGAGGGAATGTATCTTTGTGTTTCTTTTTATAAATTAAATATTTGCAGTTGCTAAATATCAAACACACATAATTTTGTAAAAAATCACTAGTTAACAAAACTAGTTACTATTTTTTTAAAATAAATTCTTCATACTCTATACGAACAATCTCGTCAAATTGAGCATGAGTCTTTTGAAAAAATTAAAATGATGAGGCCTTTTTTAACAAAATGTAAATTTATGAGTTAAGTTTTACTATTTTTAAATAACAGAAATCATAATTTGAAATTTTTAATCATATATATAAATTTTTTTAGAGAAGTAAAAATTTAAAATTATGATTCAAAATCACATGTTGCACACTGAAAATCATAACATTAAGAGGTCGTTTGGTAGGAAGTATTAGGAGAAATAGTCCAAGTATTATGTGTGGTATTGTTTAGTACTATGTTTAGTAGATTTTTTAGGTCTATGTATAATCAATCCATGTTATACACTTTACGGGGTCGTTTGGTACAAAGATCAATAATGTAGGGATGTTATACACTCTACGGTGTCGTTTGGTATAAAGATCAATAATGCAAGAATTAGTAATGCAGGGATTGGTAATGAAGGAATATTATTATCAAGTGTTTGGTTCATTGTTTTTTAACTAGTTTTGTGTGTGGTTAAAACTCTACAAAAAAATTATTTTCAATTATATCCTTGAGTTATTATGAAATTTTTCTATTTCACGTAATTGGGTCAAGGTAGATAATTGACGGACAATATTATTTTTTTTATAACATTTTTAACTAACTAGGAGAATAAAAACTTTATTGTCATATTTACTATTTTCTCACTTAAATTCTCTTCATTCACTCATTCTCCATGTTTTTTTTCTTTTTCTTTTTCTTCCCCTCTTTGTAATTTTGGATCAATTTAACTTTTAAGGTTTTTTTTAAAAAAATAATTTTGTGTTCAAACGATTCGCAGAAATTGATGTTGTTGATAGCTCCAACGATGTTAAGTTGAGAGGAAACGAAATACTTGTTGAAGAATAGGATCGATAAGTCTATTTATTTGTTTGGAGCAATGAAAGAAATTTGTTACTTGTGAAAATTTGAAAATTCTTTATAAAGTAATAAAGATTGAATTTGCTCAAAAAATAATGAATCCTCTGGAGAAGATGAAAGGCAACATGAAACAATTTAAAAATGGAGAAAGAATTCGGAGATAAGTAGAAAAGACAAAAAAAAGATTCTTTTTTGTCCAACAATGGTGAATGAGTAAATGGGGAAGAAGATACTCTTAATTAGGTCAAAACTCGATCTTTTCAAGACCTCACGCTCTTATTTTATGTGTATCATACACGCTTTGAATAAAAATGTCACATAGGATGAGTGATCAGAAGAAAGATTTAAAGTTTAAGCGTTTCCATCGCTCCATTTTACTTAATTTTTTAATAGCGAATTCGAATTGTATTACTTCCTCCATTTTCAAAAAGGATGACCTAGTTCGATTTGAAATGGAATTTAAAAAAAGAAAGAAATTTTTAATCTTGTGGTTCTAAATTAAAATCATGTCAAATGTACCAAAATGCCTTTTAATCTTGGTGTTCTTAAATATGCCGCGTAAAAAGTTAAAAGTTAAAATATTACCAAAAAAAGATTATTCTTTTTTAAACGGACGGAGTAACTGGTCCCACAGGAATACAAACCAAGTGGCATTTCCTCATTTTAGAGATATAATACTTCCAATTCTGAACTCTTTCTTATTCACAAAAAAAAGAAAAATATCTGAGTTTTTCTCTCTTGGATCATCTTCAATGGCTGCACTGACTTCAGCTTCATTGACCCGTCTGCCTTTTTCCATATCTAACCGAAGAAATTACAGACGATTACCTATTATACTTGCATCATCTTCATCAGCTATGCCTTCTCACGAACCATCATCATCATCGTCGTCGTCCACAGAAATTGGGAGTATATTATCTTCACCAAAAGCGCCCTTTGTTGATTCCTCCAAACCTCCTCAAAATGGATATATTGCAAGTCCTAACGGAACCCCACTTGTTAAATTTGTTCAGCACACTGAATCAACCATTGAAAGGGTACAAATTTGATTTTCTTCTTCTTTCTTACTACTACTCTTTTTTTTTTATGAGCTTTTAGGCACCTCGAACTAATTTTACGAAATATCTCACAGATAACTCTATCCATAACAACAATGGAATCACCTAATATTTTTTTTATATGCATCGGAATTTGAACCTGAGAGCTCATGATTCTCAACCATTATTATTTGCTACTTATTATTTCGACTATTTGTTTGTTTATTTAATTAGGGGCAGAACTAGTGTGAAGATATGGATTACATCAATTTAGTAACTTTGGTTCAAACACTTCCTGTTAAGAAATCTATTTAATATGTACTACGAGCTATTTAATTTTGAATCCATTTACTTAAACGGAGCTAAAATACTGAATCTACAAGCTTTAAATTGTAGCAACTTTGTTATAGCGTATTTGAACATCACAGCATAATAGCTTAAAACAAGATTAAAGAGTTGTATCTGGCTAAACAATTGGATTCAGAACATTAAGAATATAATATGCTCACGGAAGTGTGATTTAAGCAAAGCGAAAACTATTTAGTGCAGTGGAAGAAGTTCTATCAATTGTTTGATAAAAGGTGAGGTTTCAAGTCCATATTCTCAAAACATAGAATCACTACAAGATGGTATCAAGAATCGACATTTAAGGTTCTAATTTCAGTATCTGTTCAATATGACTATGTTTCACATAACTGTTGATCACTGTTTATCTATATTTAAACAGGCAATATTCGACTTCCGTTTTCTGGCACTCCTTGCTGTTGGAGGTTCGTTAGCTGGCTCTTTGCTCTGCTTCCTCAATGTAATTCCTTTATTCAAGTATCCGTTATTTTTTAAATTTGTAGTATGAAAATCTATAACTATCATCTATTATATGTGGTTAAATTTTATATCTTTGTGTTTCCTGGTGAAATTATGATGCAGGACTTCTGTTTGAGGATGTAATCAAGGCACAGCCTTGGATACATTTGTGCACTTATTGTTCATAGACCACATGTGATCTATAGACCGCAACTGTTGATAATTTCAATATGATTTGTAGATGCATTAGGGTGATTTGGCTATGTTTTATTTTTTGCTTCAAACAACTTCAGGAGTTATCTTTTGATTCAATATATGATAAAAATGGCTTGATGAGAAACAGACTAGTATTAGTTTATTGTAATTCTGTTATCATACATCATGCATTAATAGAAAACACAGTATTTTGGGAGTCAGTTATTCCTAATCCATTACCGAAGTCTTATTGAAGCTCGTTCTCCTGCATTTCATGATATCGTAATCTATCAGATTATCACTAGCTAAAAGCACCAATAATTAAATGATGAAATTACAGATGCAATATACCATTTGTCCTCAATCTGTTTGGAAACTCTATCTAAACTTCTAAAATATCAGTTGATTATCATTCTATAGTTTATGAAGTGCATTTCATTTATCCTCAGTCAATTGTTTATTTAGGTACATTATTGCTTCTAAAAGCCTCTCTCTAGTGTTTTAAGGTGTAAAACATTGATTTAGTCCTCAACTAATGTGCTTCTTACTGTTCCTTCTTCTACATGACATCATCAAGACAGGAAATAATTTACTTTTACCGGTAGTATCAATTGTTTATACAGTTAAGTTCTCTTTGGTAGGGTTGTGTCTACATTGTTGATGCTTACAAGGTTTATTGGACGAGCTGTGTCAAAGGAATTCACACAGGACAAATGGTTCTACGATTGGTTGAAGCTATAGGTGAGTTTTTGAATAATCTTGATTCTTTTTAAGATCATCATGCTTGTCGTCAGAAATTTAAAATAGACAAGCATATCAGTGTAGGGGAGACATCTGAAGGTTGCATTTAAATGTAACTTCATGCATCTATCTTTTGATTGCCTCTTTGAAATTATTTGTGCACCACAGTGTCCTATTCTAACCTGCCTTAGTAGTTCTCCCTAATGTTGAGTCATTTGCTGCTAAATTACTATATTACCTTACTATCACTTTCTAGTGGAAGATTATAAGCAAAATTTATCAGTCGAGAAGAAGCTTAACACTTTATTCTGGTATTTACACCAAAATCTAATATTTATCCAAAATATCACTCAGTCGATGGATAAAAAATCCTTTCCTAATCTTCCTTAAGTGACTTTAACTTTGTTTTATTGTAACTTCCTCTGGTTGTCTTGTAAATTATGCGGGATGTACTTATATCTTGTTTGCAATACTGCTTTGGGAGCCATGGCCTAGTTGTATAGCAGGTTGTGATCGTGAAAGAGTATTCAGTTGTAGCTCGTATTGAAGTTGCAGAAGTTCCAACTAAAATGTCGATTTACAGGGTGATATAGTACCTCATCGCTTACATCTAAATATCTAATATCTTCTTTTTCTATTCTTGAGTTTATTATTCTTGTAATGCAGATGTTTATCTTGCTGGGACTGTGATGTTAATATTTGGGATGGGATTGTATGGACTGTTCATAACTAATGTTTCTCCTGATGTGCATCCAACCGCCGACCGTGCCCTCAAGCAGTCTTCCTTGTTTGGGATGTTTGCTCTGAAGGTAGTACACTCTGGATATTCTTGATTTATGTACCCTATTTCTTTCTCAATTCCGTTTAACCAATTTTAGCGGTTCTTATACTTCCAGTATATATTGTTTCCTTCTTCATAAACTTCAGTTTAATCTTTCCTGTTTAATTACTGGAGAAAAGGATTTGTAGATGGAAAATTTGATGATTCTCTTTCAAAATGAAAAACTACTTATTTAGAGGAGAGTTTTTTAAGCTGGAATCACACTCATGTCACATGATGTAATGTGGTTCACTTTGTAACCTTTATGTATTAAGAAACATGACTTTTAATCCTTGATTGTACAACAAAATATTTTTCTATACTTGGCTTTAGATGGATCTCGGAGTTCCGATTGGAATAGATGGTAATGAACACCTCAGATCATTTTCGTGGCTCTTATGGTAGAGCCAATCGAAACTCTATAAAGTTCACTGTATAATCTAGCCCTTCTAGCAGTCTGCTGGAGATTATGGTATTCACAGAGCTATAATAACTGGTATTAAGGATGTAATCAAACTGCTGAAAGTTGTTGGAATCATAAGAAGCATAGTTACATTCTTTCTTTGATACTTATTCGTTATTACTGTTATGATGCTCTACGTGACCGTTAAAGATTTGACAGTCTAATCTAGTTTGCCAATCCCAGAAATTGGTGTTGTGACATGTAAGGTTATGAATATGAATGCATCTTGCATACATCAACCACTAAACATGTGCAATTGTAGGTATACTGTGTTGTCTGTTAAGTTCTTCTGTTTAAATCGGTTGATGGTGCCATACAGGAGAGGCCAAAATGGATGAAGATCAGTTCTCTGGATGAACTGAAAACCAAAGTGGGACATGTCATTGTCATGATCCTTCTTGTCAAGATGTTCGAGAGGAGTAAGATGGTGACTATAGCCACTGGTACTGATCTATTGAGCTATTCAGTGTGTATTTTCTTGTCTTCTGCCTCCTTGTATATTCTTCATAATCTGCATAAGTCAGACTAACTGTTGATATGTACCAACCTTGTGTGATTGAGTATTAATACTTAATAGCTCTCCCTCTTAAGTAAGCTCAATAGTGTTCACTAAAAGTTAATGTTCCATCAATCCAGTATCTACCTTTCACCATAGACTAAAGAATGAATATATGTAATCAGATATGACATTGAAATTTAGCCGGTGCCAACTTTCACTTCAAGGGGCTGTTAATGGGTTCGACCTTGAAATTTTAATACAAATATCCAGTATATGCGTACAATATGTGATAACACTTCTTTTTTATATGGATTTCCAATTATATATCCTTTTCTTCATCTGACCACACAATTCACAATTTTATAATTGTATGCCTGACCTTGAAGGTTAAGTTAGTGTACCATGAACTTCCATTAGCATTGCCTATTCGTAAGATATATTATACAAAGTAACCAGATCCCCTCACTCGAGTTCTTTGCATTGAGCTCGCTTGGTTCGTCTGTTTCTTTCTTTCTTGGTCAACAACCAAGCACATTTCCAACAAAGTCTCTCTTTCTTCTTTTTTTTTTTTGGGGGGGGGGCAGACAAATAAAATGGAATCTTACTATTTATGAAAAACAATTCATTTCTACTCACCCCCAGCGATCTTCACTTTATGCAAAGTTCCACTTCTTCCGACATTACATAAAAATGAGAAAATGACAAACTTATCAAGAAAAAAATTGACAAACAAACAATGGAAAAAGGGGCCATTTTTTAAATGAATAAATTTTAAAAAATAGGCCATTTTAAAATAAATGCGTCTCTGCCGGGAGTCGAACCCGGGTCTATTGCTTGGAAGGCAATTATCCTAACCGTTGGACTACAAACGCTTGTTGTTTAATAGCATACAACAATACATACCTGAACTTTCGAAAACGGTAAGGGCTCAAATGTTGTTGTGTGGGGATGCAATTCGCCAAAGCTGGGGCAAAAAAGTCATCTGACCCTATCAGATTAGGAATGTGAAGGCTTCTCCTTAGAAAAAAGATCAGGAAAGAAAGAGCTATGCTATTGATCGGCGAACCACTTTTTCTCATTTTGTTTGAAACAGATCAAATAGATAATGAAATGCAAAAAAAAAAAAAAAAATAGGGGAAAGAAGTCAGAAACACAACATATAGGTACTCAGTGCCTTAAAACTTGAGAAATATCATATGATGGAATCATGTATATAGTCCATGTAGGTTAATTAGGTTTTTGCTTTCATAATTAGGAGTTACACTCAATGTCAGAGACGTATTCAGAATTTCGACTAGATGGGTGACGATTATGAAAAGATATATATTAAATATAAATTTGATCGATTTGACTTTTAGTTCTTAATATAAATCATCAAATTTTAAAAAATTTTGGTTCAAATTATATAATACTACTAGTTTTAAATTTTAATATACACATCTGATTTAACTATATAAAAAAATTATAGTGGTAGTTTTTTTTTTTCAATGTAACACTTGAAAATTTATATTTAAGATGAATATAAGATTTAAATTTCTATTTTCACTTAGAGATGTGCAACCAATCATCATTGTATTATTATATGATACTTTGAATATGGGTTCACATATTTATATTTAAATATTTTTTTAAAAAATATAACACTACTATAAATAATCTAGAGGGGGAGCATAGATTCACATGAACCCACACCACCCCTCTGTATTATTTTAACGAATAGATCATATAGTTATTCATTGTTATACGATGTCACACATCAAACATTTTACACTCGGCTAAGTAGATTTTTCATAGTTTTAGTGGGAGTAGAAAGTAGGAGTAATATATATTCCTGAGTAAAAAGTAGGAGTAATATATATTCCTTGTTCTCTTCTTCTTCTTCTTTATTTAGTTAGCTCCAAAAAGAGGAAAAGGTTCTCAGATGATTGATAAACTGTTTGTTTATCTTACATAGTTACTGTAGCAATTCAATATTTCTTGTGAACAATGTACAAAAAGATCTTGTCTTTACAGAATATTTTCATGTTATGTACATTTTAAAGTTGTCTAACATACTACTTTCTCTTAATTTTGACAAGGCAGTGCAATTAATCTGTCTAATCCTTTCTCTTGAAAGCTTAAGCACTCTTCCAATCTCTTCAAAAGATTGAGGAGTATCTCCATTGAGGCCAAAGTGCAATTTCAGAATCTTTGCTTCTCTATCACATAAAACATTCTGGAGAATCTTCTCTAGGTCTTGCTTCATCATTTGTCTTTTCACATTTTCTTCTGGTGTTGTGTCTTCTGGCCCTGATATGATATTCTGCAACAATCAAAATTTGCCCGTAAGGGGCAAGCTTTTCGTGTGTAATTTTAACTCAAGCTTGATCAGCATTAGCTTAATAAGAAGCTATTCTTTGTAGGCAAGGCTAATTCAGTTTCCAGCAGCTTATAAGCGAGAAATTCTCATTAGCGATGCTAATATAAGAAAACAATTGCTGAAACAACAAAGATTTGGGACAAACCTGCAATGACATGTAGCCTTGGGTAGTTACTATTTGATCAATGGAAATTGGTGCTCGGTTCCTCTCGGTAACTAGTCTAACAGTTGAAACATCCATACCAAGAGCTTCTGCAATCTCATCGTAGGAAGGCATTCGTCGAAGCTTCCTACTTAATTCTGTGTTGGCATTGCAAATCTTTGGAACAAGCTCAGATATGCTCCCCTGCATATAACAGACTAACCAATGCATTTCACTTATTACTATCATAATACATGTATCTACTTAACCAGAAAAATTTATGGAGAAGTTGGCCTCATGGGCTTATTGCAGTAAACTAATTTAGCAATCCTTATGATTTTCAGTGCATGATTACGCTGAAAAGTCCATGTAGAAAAAGGCCCTGAGATTTGATGTTCAGCTCTAGACTACAACTGCGAAATTTCATGGCCATTGCACTAGAACCATCAAAAAATTTGACAGTCATCACTATATCACAAAATGCAGAACTTGCACAATGGTGAGTAATGAAGTCCTTATAATGCATTAGCTTACCGGTAATCTAATAACTCTAGACTTGTTTGCTACGGCTCTTGAAATAGCTTGCCTAATCCACCAATAAGCATAAGTAGAAAGCTTATACCCCTTCTTAGGATTGAACTTTTTAGCACCATGAAGTAGACCTATGCTTCCTTCCTGTAATCAGAGCAGTGACAAAGGGGATGCTTACCGTCCAAAGGGAAACAGAATCGCGATGGCGATAAAGCTAGATTACAAGAGATGAAATTAGGGACCTGTATTAGATCTTGTAAGCTTAATCCTTTGCCTTGATATGAAGCTGCAACAGATACAACAAGCCCTCTATAGCATTGAATTATCTTCTTTTGTGATTCTTTCGCATTAATCAAGAGCTTATCCAGTCTTCTTGTGCTCATTCCTGCAGCCTTAGCCAGTTGCTTTGAACTCAGGTCAATTTCACTTGTTTCTTCAACCATCTTTCTCAAAATCTCAATTCTTGCTTCTTCCTAGTACAAGAATTAAAACAAATAAAGTGAAGACAAACAAAATAAACAAGCAAGAAAACAATAACACCATAAAACCATTTATAAATCTGTTCAAGCTAAGAGGTCTTGTATTTCATTAAAACATCTACTCATTTTATTTCAAATTGTATGAATTACTATCTCAATTATCATCACTATACTCTCTAAAACAATGCAAAGAAGACATACTTACTTTCAATATAAATGAGAGTTTTTGAAGTTCTATCTACATACAATGTAGTAAATAATATTTACACAATTATGTCACTTATACGTTAATTACATCTAAAACAGTGACAGAGTCAGAATTTTCACAAAATATGAAGAAGCAAACACACAAAAAAGCCAAAGATAATCCAATATCTATTATATATACATACAAAACAACTTTAATCATAAATAATCGAAAGATTCAAATAAACCCTTTTGACCCTATCTGACTCCGCCCCTGCATCTAATCTCTATGATAAACATTATTGTTAACCTACAAACAAAAGTATATTTACAATCTCAATTGATGAATCCTGGAGTTGTACCTTAAGGTACCAAGAATACTTTGCCTCTTCCTTATGGGTCAAGTAGAAACCTGTTTTTAAGGGTTTCAAATTGAAAATCTTATCCTCTTTCTCCATTTCCAAACATTCTGAATAACAACACCTTCTTCTTTTTCTTCTCTTTTTTCTTCTCAATGCTAACTCAATCTTCTCATCAAACATCTCAACTTTATCGATACTCTCCTCAAAATCGGTATCGAAAACCAACGAACTTCCTTCAATTGTAAAAGCTTTATTAGCTGCTTCGATTGTCAATGCATGAATTGGGTCCAAAAAAGAGCAATTTTTAGGGCAATAGAGAATTGAATAAGCGAAGAAAGGTTTAGTGGATAATTTAGAAGGATAAGGAAAGAGTGAAGCTGGAGAATGGTTTGAACAGGACCATGCAGCCATGGCCATACAAATCTCAACTTAAAAGAGAAATATGTTTTTCTTTTTTCCTTCTCTTCCATTGATGTAGATATATTTTGAGGCTAATAGATATTTTCAAATTTTCTAATTTTTTTTCTCTTTACAAGGTTTGGACAATAATACTCTTTTAGAGTTAGTTTTTGAATGTGAGTTAGGCCTAAGACCTAATTTAATATAACATCATAACAGAGTTTATTGTTAGGTTGTGAAGCCTGATTAATATTTGATGTACTGTCATATATTAATGTTCTCGCGATTCAACCTCCGCGGTGAGGTTGCCAGCGGTTATGGGGGGTGGGAGCCCCCAATCCGAAGGGGGGTTTGGGGCGCTGCCCCGACCCAAATTTTAGGTTGTACTATTTATTCTCTGTAACTAAAAAATACTCTGAATTATTAATATATATATACCCATTGCCGTGGAAGTTTACTCACGGGGTGTTACCACGAAATATTGGTTTCTCTCTTTCTCTCTCTGGATCTCTCATCTCTCTCTTAAAAGTTCTTGTGTTTTTCATTCATCAAGTGTGTGTGAATTCGATCCCAACATCTATTTCATTCGATGTTGGGGCCCCCTAAATCAAAATTGTTTACACACCAGATGTTAAGCATTAGGCGTGATGTGGGGGTTAAAGAATGACAAAAATTCTACATCGTTGGTTAATGAAATGGTGAATTTTATATAAAACTATAGATATCTTTTGAGGTGTGAGTTAGGTATAAAACTTAATTTAACGTCTTTCTTACTAAGGTAAGGTGGTTTAATTTTATTTTTTCTCTCAGTGGGTGCTTTTTTTATAGGTTAATTTTTTAAATTGAAAATTCTAAATTATATATATGGATAGTTCGTAGTAGTAATACTTTTGATTTCCAATTACTCCAGTATAGCCAAGAAAAAAAAATACTTAAAACTGAATTTAATTAAGTTCTGCCGGCCTTATATATATTTTGTACTCCTACATTAATTACCTTATTTTACAGCATATATGACTGTCGCAACAAAATTAGTCGTCTTCTTCGCGATTCTCTCTCTGTTTCGTGTTTGCTCTGCTCAAGCTTTGATAGAATGTCCGTTTAAGTCTCTGTACCAGCGATCTCAGAATTCAATCTCGATGAATCATGTTAACAATAACAATGACACGATGCTTGTAACGGGGCCTCGTGATCCTGACTTCTTTGCTCAACATCAATGGCTCAAAAATCAAGTTACTATCAAACTGCCGAAAGAGAAACGTACCGGTAACAGTGACTACAACAACAGGGATTTCTATGACAAATTCGTTGAAGCAATTGGAACTTACGTTATAGCAAGGCAGGGATTTTACTTCCTAACATTAGTTATTTCAAATTTTGATTCGATTCGATTTTTAATTTTTTAATTGTGAAATATCATACAAGACTAAATTCAATTTAGTTTGATTTTTTCAAGTTCATTGTTTTTAATAAGATTCTTCAAGAATAACTCAAGTACAATAGCTAAGTTCAGAATAAGTAAATTTCAATTTTAAACTAAAGTAATTGAGCTCACGCAATCTTAAAATCGAAACACTAAAAAGTAAATAAATTAATAAAATCAAGTTATATAACTCTTCAAAGTGGCTGATTTATAAATTTCCGTAGAAGTGTCACAGCACCTGCTGATCTCGGAAATAATTTTGTATAGAAGTATAAGAAAGTTAACTGAGTTAACACTATTAATTTTTGGAAGTGAAGCTTTTTCTCTCTCTTATTTCCTTTTTCTTTTGTCATTTTTATTCACCCTTTTCTTTCTTTTCTTTTTTTTTTGGAAAAGGATCAAATATGCCCCTAAACTATTTGAAAAGGTCTAGATATATCCTCCGTTTAAAGTTTGGTTCACTCATGCCCTCGCCGTCCAACTTTTGGTCCAAATATGCCCTTATGGGCGTTAGTTGTCATGTTGGACATATCTAATTCATTTTTCATTTCTTTAAATGACACATAAAATTGTCATGTCATTTTGACTTTACCACATAATATTTATATGAAAATGGAAAGATATTCGGACTCATAAACACCTAATCTGACCCATAAATCAACTCCTTTTAAATTCACTATCCGACCCATTTTAAACAATTTTGTTTAATTTTTATTATTGCGGTAAATCCCGAAAATTAGTAATTGATTAATAAAAAATAGAAAAAATATGAAAAAAATATAAAATTAACGCCAAAAATTCACAAATAAATATAGTAATCTTAAATCTAACATTTCAATTTTATTTTATTTTTTATTTTTCGATAAATTTCAAAAATGAGTAATTAATTAATAAAAATTATGAAAAGTATGGAAAAAAATATAAATTAACGCCAAAAGTTCACAAATAAATATAGTAACATTTCAATCTACAATTTTTTTAAATTTTTATATTTTTCGGCAAATCACAAAAATGAGTAATTTTTTAATAAAAAGGGAAAAATATGAAAACAAAATAAAAAATATACGTCAAAATTCAAAAATAAATATAGTAAACTTAAATTCAATAATTTCAACAATTTTTTTTATTTTATATTTTTTTCATATTTTCCTATTTTTTATTTCTGAATTTTTTGCGTAATTTTTATATTTTTTCATATTTTTTGTTAATAAACTCATTTTTGGGATTTGTCGAAAAAATTAAAAATTAAAAAAATGTTGAAATTGTTGAATTTAAGGTTACGGTATTTATTTTTTAATTTTTGGCGTTAATTTTATATTTTTTTCATACTTTTTATTAATCAATTACTCATTTCGGGATTTATCGAAAAAAATAAAAAAAAATAAAAAAGTGTCTAAATTGAATTTTAAGGTTACTATAGTTATTTATGAATTTTTGGCGTTAATTTTATACTTTTTTCATATTTTCCTATTTTTTAATTAATCAATTACTCATTTTCAGAATTTATTGAAAAAATAAAAATTAAACAAAATTGTTGAAAATTAGCCGGATAATTTATTTAAAAGGGGGTTGATTTATGGGTCGGATTAGGTGCTTATGAGTCCGAATATCTTTCCATTTTCATATAAATATTATGTGGTAAAGCCAAAATGACATGACAATTCCATGTGTCATTTAAAGAAATGAAAAATGAGTTGGATATGTCCAACATGGCAACTAACGTCCATAAGGGCATATTTGGACCAAAAGTTGGATGGCGAGGGTATCAGTGTACCAAACTTTAAACGGAGGGTATATCTAGACCTTTTTGAATAGTTTAGGGGCATATTTAACCCTTTTCCCTTTTTTCCCCCTCTTTTTTATTAATGTGTGAAGGTTCTTTTTTTTTTTTCCTTCCATTCATTTTTATTTATTTGTTAGTATTTTTTATTAATTCTAATTGACTCTTATTCATCATAATTAATTCTTAAGTTTCTTTACTCCTTCTTTCACTAATGATTAATCTTTGGATATGAATATCACATGTTTATTTTTTTTATCAATTAATGAGTATTGAGTTATGAATGTGACATAAATATTATTTTAAGAATATATTTAAATAGTAGTTTTTAAAAAAATATAAGTTTTTAAAAATAGTGAATATTATTATTAGAGTTTTTTAATTTGAAGGTTCTTTCGATCTTCACCAACGTTCTTGGTAAATAGGATGACTAGATTGAACTAAAATTTATATTCTCTTTGTTATATTTTGCAACAACACATAAAGTCAATATATTAAGTTAACACTATTAGATAGTTTATAAAAACTTAAATTCTAGTATGAAAAATCTTTTTTTCCTCAAAGTTTCAGCATATAAAGCCACTAATTCCTAAAAAGAAATAAACATTGAATTACTTATTTAATATCTAAAAAAAATATCACTAACATGCATGTTTAATTGATTTGTTTATAAAAATCAAAATAGATAAATAACTCGATTATATCCTAAAATTAAAGCAACCGACCAACTTTACTTGAACATTGTGGCACCCATGATCTCCAAATCCTAGATTCGCCTCTGCCTCTTCACTGTCTATATAACTAGGTATATATCCATGTTTTTATTTATTCTCCTTTTAAAAAAGGATGACCTTGTTTGACTTGGAACAAAATTTTAATTTTTTTTTTAATCTTACGCTTCTGAATTAAAATTATATTAAATGTACCAAAATGTCGTTTAATCTTGTAGTGAGGGAGTAATTGATTGTAGAGTAATTGCATATAGTAGTACTAACAAATATCGAAAGAAAAAAAATCAAACCAGGAAAAAAGAGAAAAAAATAACTAAAATGAGATTCATTAATAGGTATATTTTACCTAATTATGATTTATAGCTATTGTTTTCGAGCTATATCTATCACTTTAATTTGTTATATTTGTTTGCTCGAATTCGATGTATATGCCGCTCAAATTCATGCATTTCTTCGCTCAATTTCACTATCGTTGCATTTGTTCGTTCAATTTTACTATATTTGTTTATCAATTTCGATATATCTGTTTGCTCAATTCATATGGTATAATTGAATTTGTTAGATGTATGCCTGTATCATCACCAAAATACCACTCAAATCATAATCATAACTTGAGCTTGACGAATTTTATTTAAAGCATTGTAATCATTTAAAATTTATTAAATGTAAATTTATAAAATGATTCGAATTATATTGAATTCATAAATATATTAATCCAAATAAATATTATGGATTGATATAATTGAGTTAAATATTTAAGTCCAATAAATATGGATTTAATTAAAGTCTAAATTAATTGATTTGGGCTACATTGGATGAACTCAATTTGTTAAACCCAATCCTATCTCATTCTAGAGCCCATCTTGGCGTCACGTTTGCAGATGATGTGGCATGCCAAGTCAAATAAGAAAACCAATAGAATCATGACATGTGTCAAAGATGACAGGCACGCTCTATAAAGCTCAAATGCCATGTCACTTAAATCTGATTGGCTGAACGGAATCTTATTCCAATCGCAACTCCTCTATTCTAAAACTATAAATAGAGATCCTCATAATTCAGAAAAGAGAGAGAAAATTCTAAACAAGAAGCTAGAGAAACTCCATGGTACAAACGCCATTTAATTCTCTACAAAGCTACAAGTTTAAGAATTTAAGCATTCAAGTTCAAGAACGATCAAGATCAAGACCACCGAATTCAAGAACAAGCTCGAAGCCCTTGAATTCAAATAAAAGTCAAGATCAAGATAAAGTTCAAGTTCA
>NC_028637.1:92611239-92624309 GCF_001406875.1 Solanum pennellii
TCCCCCCCACCCCCACCCCCACACAAAAAAACATTGACAATTAATAGAAGTTTACGCTGCCACATGATTTTTTCTTATTTATATGACTTTTTAAGGATTATATATATATGTTAAAAAGAAAAGAGTGCATGTTATAAAACAAATAATCATTACATCTAAAGAAAAAAAAAGAAAATTTCAACGAAATGTTTTACGAATTTAATTCGAAAAAGAACAACAGGTAGTTAAAATAAATAATCATTTTATCTAATAAAATAATAGAAATAAAATATATAATGTATATTAAAAACGAACGATGAGATTTCAATTTCTCTTTCGAACCATGCACCTAAAAGTGAGTGCATTTACGTTAGGCTAACATAAAGTCTAAATATGCAATAAATCCTTATCAAGTTGAAGGAAATTTTATTTTGTTTAAATTTAGCCCAACTAATATAAATATTACTACTATCAACATTATTAATGATACTATTCATAACACATTGATATTCAACACCACAATTTATTCAATTGATATAGACTTTAGAGGGAGCCTATACAAAAAAACGTGAAATAAAAGTTACATCCTATTTCATTTTTATTTATCATATCACGTTTTTTGAAAGACAGTTTAATTAATTTTTAAAATTAAATCAAATTATACGAAAAGTATTATAAATTACAATTTTTTGTATATTAATATAATTAAAGAATAAATATTAAAATATTTTTTTATAGTTCGACTCTAAA
Source organism: Solanum pennellii (assembly GCF_001406875.1). Lineage (NCBI taxonomy): Eukaryota > Viridiplantae > Streptophyta > Magnoliopsida > Solanales > Solanaceae > Solanum > Solanum pennellii. Next base: position 92,611,969 of record NC_028637.1, read on the forward strand.
AATAAAAATTATGACAATTAAAAATGAACGGAGAAAGGAGAAAGTAATAGAATTGTCCTTTTTTTCTGTTTGGACTCATATAGGCGCCAAATTAGAGCCTGCTGGTCCCAAACAAACCATGTGGTATCTCTTGCTCTTTAATAATCTTCTTCACAAAACTATTTCAAATTTTATTCTTTTTCTGATAAGCTTCAATGGCGGCATTAACCTCTGTTTCACTATCATTTCATATATCTAACCTTCAAACTCGAACAAATTACAGAAAATTGCCTGTTATACGCGCATCATCTGCATCCGCATCAGCTATGCCTGAATCATCTTCGTCATCCACATCAAGTGGAAGTACTGTACTAACATCACCAGTAGTGCCCTTTGTTGAGCCTTCTAAAAATGGACTTGTTCGATTTGTTCAGAACACTGAGTCAACTGTTGAAAGGGTACAAAAAATTTTGATGTATTACTACTCGTTGTTAATATGAACATAAATTGATATCGAAATTTGAAACAGGCGATATTTGATTTCCGCTTTCTGGCGTTCCTTGCTATTGGAGGTTCATTGGCTGGCTCTCTCCTCTGCTTCCTCAATGTAATTTCTCATTTGATATGAACTTTTGTGTATTTGTCTTAAGAAATGCATTGAATTAGTAAATTAAAATCTCAAAACTCATAAGTTTCGAATAAAAAAAAAATTAGGTGTAAAACATTGATTTTCTGTCTATAGTTTATCAAGTGTAATACAGTTAAATTTCATTTCGTAGGGTTGTATCTACATTATTGAGGCTTACAAGGTTTATTGGACGAACTGTGTCAAAGGAATTCACACAGGACAGATGGTTCTGCGGTTGGTTGAAGCTATAGGTGAGTTTTCATCATGCTAAAAATCTTAGAAGAGGTACCTCAGTGAGGGGAGACATTCAATGATTGTAGATTTTTTGATTTCGAGATGAGAACTGTATTAGAGTGCCAATCAGGGCGATATAATACCTCATTGTTTACATCTAAAAATTTTAATATTCTTTTAATGCTCCTGAGTTTGTCTTCCTTTTAATGCAGATGTTTATCTTGCTGGGACTGTGATGTTCATATTCGGGATGGGCTTGTATGGATTGTTTATCACTGATTTCTCTGCTGATGGGAGTCCAACTGCCGACCGTGCCCTCAAGCATTCTTCCTTGTTTGGGATGTTTGCTCTGAAGGTATAGTGCAGCCTGGATCCTCCTTCTTATACTTCCAGTATATATATTATTGCCTTATTCATAAACTAATATATATATATAGAGTTATGTGTTTAGTTCTTTCGTTTAAATATTCAGTTGATGGTGCTATGCAGGAGAGGCCAAAATGGATGAAAATCAGTTCGCTTGATGAACTAAAAACCAAAGTTGGACATGTAATTGTTATGATCCTTTTAGTTAAGATGTTCGAGAGGAGCAAAATGGTCCCTATAGCCACTGGTACTGATCTATTGAGCTACTCTGTGTGTATTTTCCTCTCGTCTGCTTCCTTGTATATTCTTCATGCTTTGCACAAGTCAGAATAAAACGTTGACATGTACCATACCTGTGAATTGTGATACATGTATAGCCAAGTTCATCAGACTTTTGAATAAAATTCTGAAAACCGATTGCTTCTCTGCCTCATATAGCACAACAGTGTTCACTAAAAGTGAATATACCAGCAACTAAATTTTACCATAGATTGGATAAAAGAACATAATATTCGATATTTCGGAAAAAAAAAAAGGAATGCTGCGTCTGCCGGGAGTCGAACCCGGGTCTATTGCTTGGAAGGCAATTATCCTAACCGTTGGACTACAGACGCTGTTTGTTATGAAATCATGCTGTTTCTTATATAACTAAAACTTATGTCACAGAAAGTTATAGGTTCGGCACAATGTGAAGAAACTTATGGTTAATTAAAGCGGAAAAGAAAACAAATTAGCAATCTTAGGAATAAATTTATTAATTGATTCCTTTCATAATAATATGATGAAAAAAGTGCGAGATGTATTATCTTCTATGGCGTAATTAATTTTCGTTATTGATATTGAAATCAATTTCAGACATTAAGAAAATTAATAATAAATTGATAAGTTGTGATTAGTACATGGGAGTGTAAGTGATTTTTTAAAACATATCAAATATAGCAGATGAGATTAATATGATATTAGAATATTAGAGGAATTTACTTTCCACACCTCTTTTATTATTAATCCTTGTTATTTTTTAAAAAAAATTATATGAAAGATAAAAACAAAATGTTTTTTTATGACTTAATTCAGTCTAGGTTTATGTTGTAATTCATACTTGAAAATATCCTAGGCAGAATAGTCTGGTGGGCCCTCGTACTTGTATCGGATTGTATTATGGACTCTTCTACTTAGCTTTTTGTTATCTGGACTCCTCAACTTAACCAAAATGAGATTTTCAAATCCTTCTGACCATGTGTGTATCTCACTCTCCCTTATATAAATGACATGTTATATCCATGTCATATATATTAATGCCAAGTCATAATTTTCTTCATAATAATTTTTTAATTATTAGTAAAAATATTAAATAAAAGACAAATTTAAAAAAAAATTATTTTATCAAATAAAATAAAATTATTATTTTTGTACACCTTTCCTCCACCCTCCCTAACCCACCATCACTGTCAAAACTCCACCATCTCGATATCCCCATTTTTTTCTTCTTCGATTTTTTCACAATCCAGCAATCTGATGAAGTTATGAAACTACTTCACTCCCCGCTAGTGCCATTTTAATTTATTATTGACATTTCTAATCCTCCCTATTTTAACTATTTCACCACCAAGCCGGCGTCGTAAAACCCATTAGATTCCAATTGTAAAACCCAATATAGCATTTTCGATTCTCCGGCGTGGATAGCAATACAAACTGGTCAGAACAAGGTAGATCTCGTCGATGCCGGAGAAATGATGGAGCCATTGCGTCGTCTCCATTTCTTACGGCGGCGTCCATTTTTGCCGGCGTCATCGCCATTTTTACCGGCGAGATCAAAGTAACAACAACCTAAGTCATCTAACAACTACAATAACAACAACCAAACCACCTAACAACCAGATCTAACCAAACTTTTCATAATCCAATGCTAACTACTATTTCACACCCCAAATTGCTTACAAATGCAAGAATAATTTTGACAACAAAAGAGGTCAAGTTACTCATTAGAGATATCAACAACTCCACTAATTTATGATTTTTCTTTGCTTATTATGTTCAATTTTTTTCCAATTTCATTTTTTATTTAGGGTAATAAAAAAAATTGAAAAGGAGCAAGGAAAGGCAAAAAAAAAATAGAAATTCAGATATGGGAGGGAAAAAAGAGGGAAAATGATGATTGAAGAGGAAAAAAATAGGGATGGGTGAGGGAAAGTAGAAAGAAGTGAAAAAAAAAAATGAAGATAAATAAGAATAGGGTGTGGATAAAAAAGAAAAATAGATTGGAGTTGGAATGATTGGAAAAAAAGTAATGTGGAAAAGAAGATGGAGGTAGTGTGGGGAAGAAGATGGAGTTTTTTTTCTTTTTAATTTTTTTTTAAATAGTTTTAATAACTTTAAAGTAAAAGTTGAAATTTCAAATATCATGTTCACTTGCCTTTGTAGGCGTGTGACTATACTCTCTTGCCAACTCATCTATATTAATGCCACATAAGGATGATCAATGGTCAGAGGAATTTAATATATTGTTTTATGTTGAGTATAAGACTAGATGACAAAAAACTAAGTAGAATAATTTATAATACAATCCGATACAAATACGAAGGTCCACTAGACTATTCTGCGAATGTCCTACCTAATACCTATCATAACAAGCCTAGTCTGTCATTAAATATTTTTATCAAAGCTTCTTCTAAAACAAGTAAAAAGATGATGCTGTGTTAATTTCGCTTTTAACACAATCTCAAAGTACTTTTTTTTGTCATGGATATTTTAAATATCTATCAAAGTAAATAGTAATTTTTTTTTCCAAGATATCTCTCAAAATAATAAGTTACATTTGGGAAACATATTTACTACTACTAACAATTTCACAAAAATAAAGTTTGAATTATAAAACTTCTTAAGTGTTCTATTAACATTTTTATTAGGTTTATACCTCTAGAGAAAAAAAAAATCGAAAAGTAAAGTTCAAATTTAGTTGGCATTTGATGATAAATTTTAGAATAGATTTTAAAATATTTATTAACTTTTAAAATTTGATCTTTCAATATTTTTAATATCAATTTTAGGGACTTGCACCATCAAATATTTATTTTTCTCTCGTAATAAAATATATGCCAAAATATAACTTAAAAAAACTTTTTTAGTTTAGTTCAACTTCTTCACAAAAAGATTTCTTTATAAAAAGCCTCCAATAACCTTTCGACACGCAGGAGTATTTGGGTCCCAGAAGAGTATACAGAGACGCATCTAGTAGCATTGGTCACACGTTTCCCCAAGTCTCTTTTGGCGCCAAAATCATCTTTCGCATATCACAGCAGCTTCTCCTCTCCACTCTCTTTCGCTAGTCGCCGGCGAGTTTTTTCTCCGGCGAGGAAAACCCTAGGAGAGCTTTCTAATTGTGGAATTTGCGCCGAGAATTTTCTCTAATTTCCTTCCCTTCATTCCTTAACGTGTACTTCAATGTCGGAACGTCGGGCAAAACGCCCCAAAATCACCAGGTACTACAAACGTGTCACTTACACTGCATACAAGTTTTGACCTTTCTCTCTTTTTTTTGTGATCGATAACTTCTTTTCTTTTTTTAAGGTATTTTTCTGCAAAAAATAAGGCGTATTATATTATTAGGAAAAGTTAGGGTTTATTCATCCTTTTGTTGTATAATTTCACTTGAATATATGTAAAACCAATTCCAAAAAGCGTTTTACTGATATATCTGGTTATATTTCTGTTTACTTGTTAAACTGATGATTTCCACCAACAAAGCTGGTAGGAGGTTCGTTTTGCTAAGTTTCAAAAGGATCCTAACTCTTTGTGGCTTTGATATTTTTTAGTGAGTTGAATTGGAATACTGGTTTCATTGTTTAGGATGCTTATTTTGCATATTTGTGTTATAATGTGTAGGGGCGAAGATGATTATATGCCAGGAAACATAACTGAGATTGAGCTTCATAACTTCATGACATTCAGCAAGTTGACATGCAAACCAGGCTCCCGATTAAATCTTGTAATTGGACCAAATGGCTCTGGAAAGAGTTCTCTAGTTTGTGCAATAGCACTCGGCCTTGGTGGTGAGCCTCAGGTCAGAAGAAGTTGAAGGAATCAAAAAATTATTACTTGTGAATTTCAGGGATGAACTTTTAATAATTGAGATGCAAATTGTGTAAAACTGCAGCTTTTGGGGAGGGCTTCTAGTATTGGAGCATTTGTGAAACGCGGGGAAGAATCAGGTTACATCAAGATTTCCTTGAGAGGGGAAACCAAAGAGGACCAGTTAACTATTTTGCGAAAAATAGATACGCGGAACAAGTCTGAGTGGATTTTTAATGGTAAAAAATCGTTATTTATAACAAATGCTTCAATTTATTGACTGTTCAACTCTATTTTTGTGAGGACTTGAATGATACAAGTCCTTCAGATCTGTTTTACTCTTTTCACGACATAATATGTTATAGATTAATGTTTTAAGTGGATGACTTCTTGTGTTATCCATACAAGTGAATCGAAGACTTCTATTACTTGGAATTTTCTCAATATTTCCAAGATGAATTATCCATATTCCAGGTCTGAAAATTTTTCATCTTTTGATTGTCAAATTTCAAATTTTAAATTTAGGAGCTTGTGCATGTTTACTTTTCTATCCTTTTTCAGCTCTTATTATTCTATCCCGATCTCCTCTTTCATTGTGATCTTTGCTTAGAAGGCTAAGATTCATACCAGAATTCTTCTCAGTTTAAGTTATGTTGAATATGGATATTCTTCTGTAATTAGGTTCAAGTTGTTGCATCTTGTATGGAACACATGGTGAATATTGTTTGCGATTTTGGCCCTCTTTCATTGAAATGTTATGTTTCATGTTTATGAAGTTGGAATTTGTCTTGCTTCTGGTAATGAATGAATGACTTGTAATTAGTTCAAAGCTTTGGCAGTATTTTTTCAGGAAGGAGACTGAAAGGTTGTTACTTTGGTCCTAGTGGTACTTTAGGAGGAAGACCAGAAGTTGTCACTTTGATGTTGTTGGTTTGCATTTGTCTATATTGCTTTAATCAAATTTTCCAATAGTGCTTTTTGAGCTGAACAGGGAAGCATATTTAATTGTTTATTTTCTATTTTTAACTCTATTTGTTGTAATCTAGTCCTCAGAAACCGGCTATGGAACACAATTATTTTTTTTCCTACTACCTGTTATATATACTGGAGGATGTTTGATGACCAGCTTCTGCACCTCCCACTCAAATTAATCTGTTTCTGTTCCCTGTTGAATTTTTTTGCTCATCATCTTAAAGCATTTTCTGTTCCTCAACTCGAACTTCCTACATATGTTTGGTTGAAGTTCTCTTCATAAAAAATGTTTGGTTGAAGTTCTCTTCATAAAAAATGTTTGGTTGAAGTTCTTTGAATATAAGTAGGTTCTTGCTTTGCTTTCTGTAAAATCATGTCTCACAGCTCAACCTTTTTGGGGTCAGCAGGACATTGTTAAAATAGTTGAAAGAAAATGTAAATTAATGTGGGATACTTTTAGCAGTAGTTACATGGTTTGTTTTTCTGTTTCAGGAAAAGCTGTGCCAAAGAAGAACGTAACTGATATGATTCAAAGGTTCAATATCCAAGTCAACAATTTAACTCAAGTGAGTTCTATGTCTGCATAGATGACGAATATGCCATGTTGCTAAAACATCAGTGGAACCTACATATCCGCACCCTAATCTATCCCTTTCTCCCCAAAAAATGAAAAAAGTAAAACACACCAGTAGGACCTCTAAAATCTGAACTCTGAACACATTAACTCCTGTAACTCCTGAAAACCATGTTTGCTCAACTCCTGTAACCCGTTATTGAAAATTCTTCCCTTCTTGCATGATGGGAATGTTTGTGAAATGGGAGTTTTAAGGAATTTCCCCTAATTTAAATACTGATCACCAGTTATTTTTTGAGAATTCCCATTGAAAGATAATTTTTGCTACTTATTTAGAAGAAGAAAAGATTTTGATGATGTAGCATGTGGATATTATCTTGCTGATGATTTTTTATTGTCTTAATGTTACATTTTTGATATATAGTGACCACTTAGCCAGTTTCTTTGGTTGTATGTCACCAACACTTCTGTTGATAAGTCTAGCAAACCTAGATGTTTTCCAAATAATTGGATAATGTTTCAATTTGTCAATTTATTTGTTTTTACAAAATGTGAAGTTCTATAGTAATCCAGTTGGATTATTAGTTAGTTCACTATTAACACTTGAGAAATTCTTTTTCTCGTAGAATGACTTTTACTATATATATTTTCATTTGGTATAATAAACATTTTTTTGCCAAAGAGAATATGTACATCACAAGATACTCAAGACTGGTCAGTCCCAAACCTTAGTCTTCAACTCTCTTATCTCAACATATCAATAACATTCAACTAAGCATACTAAGGATAGAGATTAAAATCAATTAGTTTCCTGGCTAAACTAGTTCATAGCTCCCCTACAGTGCACCTCCTGAACTGTATGTCTCATGACTGATGCTGATGGATTGCTTACCTTCTGAAAGATCCCCATGTCCATCCCCTCCATATCCAGTAAGAATCCAGCACTTGATACTGTGGTCTGCTGGTTTTTACTTAATATGTTATAATCTACTATTCTGATTTTCTTAATAACACATGCTATGCAAATGTGAAACCAAAAATTCTGGAAAATGAAATCGTAAACACGTTCCATTCAAATGCACATGTAAGAATATTTAAATAGAATGGTATGGCATATCATAGTTGCTTTGTTTTTTTATTAAGTGAACAGTAAATGGTCTACTGATACAGCAATAAGATGGAGCCTGTGCATGTATAATGTAGAGGACTAAAACAACTATGCTCCCTCAAGTCCTGGTGCGGACTATGTACATTTTGTGGACCTGGAATTCCTATAGTCTCGTATGGTAGTAATTGGATTTATGAGCTTAACCTCATCATCTATATGTTTGGATTTACACGAAAAAGAAACTTAACAAAAACTATCACACTTGGTTTTGCTAGTGGCTTTTATTATATTCTCAAACTATTTGGGTTGGCAGATCATGGTTGTTCTGAACCAAAGTTAGCTCTGGAAGTTTCATGCATGTGACAATTTTTATGTGAATTATATTCTTATGCCGCATGCAAATATGGTCCAGTTGCACTGTTTTGCTCTCATGACTTAGGGGAATCTTAAGGTTTAGGTCTAGGAAGCACCTTCTTTATCCAACCACATCATGTACTTTGCTCTTGGACCTTAAGTAGATGTTGTACTGAGTGCTTAGAGTTCTTCCAATTTGCTCTACACAAAGCCTCTTATTTGATGTCTTATCTGGTCACCATTTTGTGCCATGAGCAGAAGTATGTATGGTGGAAGACCATCGATATATTCATAAAATTCTTCATTATCGTTTTTTTTACATTTTTCACCTACTGGTCTATGTTGACTTTGTTGTAGAAGATTTACTTTTTATCTACTTGCCTCTTTTTCTTTACCTCTAGCTCTTCAAACATAACATCTTGGCAGAATAAATCAGGACCCCCTAAACTTGTCGAGTTCTATTTTGTGCGCACCTAAACTTTGCTTTGGCCTAATTAGTCCCGTGAACTTGGTAATTTGATTTATCCTTGACCTCCCTAGACCTGATGTGGCAAAAAGCGCGAATGCACTCTCTATAAGGCACATGGGAGGGAAGAAAAATCGAAATAATCAGCTTCCAAGTGGTTATTTTAAAATATATCTCCATAATTGATGTACTAGACTCAATTTAATAAAATATAGTAGGATTCGTAGAATTTTAGTACATGTTGTAAATATTGACCAGTACAGTTTTAGTATTGACTTTTGACTTTCGAGGAATATACAAGTTACTGGTTTAAAAAAATTGTATTTCTCTATATATTAGTCAAATTAATGAAGTTCAAACAAGTATTTTATACATAAAAGAAAGAAATGTGTATCTTTTTTCATGCAAAGACTATTTATTTCGATTGCACACTCTTCTTTTCTCAGGTCAAATATGTAAAATATTTGGTTGAAATTTTATTTATTTCTTCTTTAGATGCAATGATTATTCGTTCTAGTTGTGTGTTTCTTTTTTTTCTAGCCTTGATTAGAGTATCATTATCTTTAGCCAAATAAAAAATATTATAGTCAAAATATCATTGTTCCATTTTTTTTGGGTAGAATCGGCCCTGAAAAGATGATCTAAATCATTAGTGAACTTAGAAAGGTACAAATATACATTTTATTCTAAAAAAAGCACATGGACAAAAAAATCGATGTGGTAATGCGTGTGTCACACATCCATGGGGGGTTAGTGTCCAGGGGGTTATGACATCAAATTACCAAGTTGAGGAGGATAATTAGGTCAATGCGAAGTTTAGGTATGCACCGAATATATTTGACAAGGTTATGATCTATTCTGCCTGACATCTTAGTATTGTCTTAATTACTCCCTCCATTTCATTTTATGTGACGCTGTTTCATTGAGCACTAAGAACCCATTTGGATCGACTTAAAAAAAGTAGTTTTTAAATAAAAAATAATAAGTCAAAGTTAAATGACTTTTAAGTCAAACAATAAAAGTAGGGGCATACCTATTTTTTGAAAAAACTTATTTTAAGTCATTTTATACTTATATTAAGTTATTTTTAACCTTGCCAAATATTTCCTAACTTATTTAAAGTTATTTTTATATTTGTCAAACACTTCAAAAAGTCAAAAACCTACTTAAAAGTAGGTTTGACCAACTTTTAAGCCAATCCAAACACCGTCTAAATTTATGAAATATTTTTGAAATTTCTGATTTTAAATGTCATGAATTTATGTGGCCTGAAAGTGTCATTAAGGGTAAATGGAATTTTATAGTTAAGTTGTTTACTAATAAAGAGATACGCCATTCTATTTAGAACAAACTAAAGGAAATAGTGTCAACTTAAAATGGAACGGAGGGGTACTCTTCCTTTCTACTAGTCATATATATTTTCCTTAAAAAGTTTGAGACCTTAAACTAAATAAAGAGTTTACTTCCCTCTTGTAAGATTTTCTTTCTTGTCTTTATAATCTAGTTGCTGATTTATGCTTATTCTATGGGGAGGACCTCAGTTTCTACCTCAAGACAGGGTTTGTGAGTTTGCAAAGTTAACTCCTGTTCAATTACTTGAAGAGACTGAAAAAGCTGTGGGTGATCCTCGGCTACCAGTCCAGCATGTCGATCTTATATGCAAAAGTGAGGAGCTGAAGAAGTCTGAACGAGTAAGTTCCTACTTGCCAATCTGTGAAAGCTTTCATAAATTTACTGCAAAGCATTTATTAGTGAACAAGGAATACGTCTTGCCTTATTTTTTGACAATTTAAACTGTATGAAAATATTTCATTATTGATTTTAGACTGTGAAGAGCGGCAGAGAGACATTGGATCAGCTGAAGGAAGTCAATTCTCAACTTGAACGAGATGTGGAACGTCTTCGTCAGAGAGAGCAACTCCTGGGACAGGTGAGTTTGGAGCTTCTTCCTAAACTTTGGTGAGAGCTTTAATTAATATGGTTTGTAGGATATGCTACTGATCTCCCCTAAAAAGTAAAATAAAATAAAAATATCTGTTATTTATGTTTATAGGCTGAAACGATGAAAAAGAAATTGCCATGGCTGAAGTATGATGCTAAGAAGGCTGAGTTTCTGGAAGCTAAAAGGCAAGAGCAAGATGCCAAAAAGAAGCTGGATGAAGCTGCTGAGAATTTGAATGAACTCATGGAACCTATAGAGTATGCTAGCTTATCGTGTAAATTGTTGATTGAGTTAGAGATTTTGTATCTTTATTTCAATAACCAGGTCATATTCTATTGCGTGAATTTTTGCAATTGCTTGACATTAAAAAATTCAGTTTTTTAAGGGCCCTGCTTTTTCAATATATTTCAAATGGATACTAATCAAAAAGTACATTTCAAGTTGAGTTTTCGTCTTTTCTTTCTTTTAAATTTCTTGTTTTGACTTTAAATTCAACAATTTGGTCTCAGGGAAAAAAAGCAAGAGAAAGCTGAACGAGATGCTAAATGCAAAAAAGTAAACGGCTTGTTGGGTGATAATGCCAACAAGCGTATGAAACTTCTGGATCAGGATAGCCGTTTGGTATTCTATCAGAGCCTCAATAAGATAATCATTTTGATTATTTCTTTTTCCTCTACACAATTCAGCTTTTACTTTTTCTATGATAAAAGGATGTTCAAGTGAATGGAAAATATAAAGAAATGGAAGACTTGAGGAAGCAAGAAGAATCTCGTCAACGTCGAATTTCAAAAGCTCAAGAAGATCTTAGTGCTGCCGAATTGGAACTTGCAAATCTTCCTTCATATGAACCTCCCAGAGGCAAAATTGTAGGCTTCTTTTTTTCTTTGCTGTAGCTTCTTGTACCATACTTGCTTAAAGTACAACCATAGGCATGAGTTTACGTACCGAAGGATGCCTAATTTGACCATTAATTATGGAATTTCAAGGAAGCCTTACTTTAGCTATTGTCTTGTAGCTTTATTTTATGTAAGATACCACAAACTAATCTCTGGCTAATGCAAAATTTTGTTGCTGAACTGGTTGAACTACAGGATAGTTTGGGTTCTAAAATTTTGGAGCTGCAAGATGGTGCACGGGAGCTAAGGTCTCAGAAATCAGAAATAGAAAGAACCCTTGATCGGAATAGGACAACATTCAGACAGTGCTCTGATAAGTAAATATCAGGATTATGTTGCTGTGTTTTTTGCATTCGATAATTACTGTAAATTCTTGCACATCCTTTCATTCCTCTGCAGATTGAAGGAGATGGAGGACACAAACAACAAAAGGTTACGAGCTTTACGGAGTTCTGGTGCTGAAAAGATATTTGAAGCTTACAATTGGGTTCAGGAGCATCAACATGAATTTAATAAGCGTGTCTATGGTCCAGTTCTTCTTGAGGTAATACAATTATGCTTATGCTACTACTTATAGACCAAAAGGTTATTAACTACTTTGGTGAAATGGAAGTTCAGGTCAATGTTTCCAATCGGATTCATGCAGATTACCTAGAGGGTGATGTACCAGGATACATATGGAAGGTAATTCTCTAATTCTAGTATATGTGGCCGAAGCAGATATTTCTCTCTTGCAACACCCCCCCCCCCCCCC
>NC_028637.1:92624672-92732768 GCF_001406875.1 Solanum pennellii
TCTCTCTTGCAACACCCCCCCCCCCCACCCACACACACACACATCTTATTATACCTTCTTGGACTTGATCTATATCTGGACATGGTACTCACAGAGATATTCTTATAAGCACTTCTTTAAAGTTTATACTTTGGGGTATGAATTGAAGTACTCCTTTTTTAATTTGTTCTTTTGTGCTTTGCTATGAGATTTGTGGTTGCAGGAAACATTGATTGGATTGTATTTTTACCAAAATCTTATTTTAACTGTTGAGTGATATTCCCCAATTGTTTACTCATTTAAGTTGAGACTTCACTTAAGATGGTTTGTTGTTTGCATGGGCATATTGTATATTTATAGAATTGAAATTTCTGTAGATTATACAAAAGGGACACCAAAGCATTTTTGAATGAAGACTGCTAGTCTAATTTGGTGTTGTTGAAATTTGTTTCTCATCTCATAAGTTATCTTATTTATTAACATATGCAGGCCTTTATAGCACAAGATGCTGCTGACCGTGACTTCTTATTTAGAAATATGCGATCATTTGATGTTCCTATTATAAATGTTACAAATAAAAGTCAGAGCTGTGCTCCCTTTCAAATTACTGAGGAGGCATGTATAAGCTTCTTTGAGAACTCTTATTTTGATGCTGATCTATATGTTCACTTGGTTTCTTACAACTATCTTCTCACAGATGCGTATGCTAGGTATCAATTCAAGGCTTGACCAAGTTTTTGATGCTCCCGATGCCGTCAAAGAAGCTCTAGTCGATCAATTTCGGTTGGACCATTCTGTAGGCTTACCTCTTCTAAACCTCGTGATACTTTTCTTCTGGAACCTATTCTAGTAGATTGACATTAATTTAATCCAATGTTTTTGTGCAGTACATAGGCTCACGTGAAACTGACAAGAGAGCAGATGAGGTGTTGCAATTGGGTATCTTTGATTTATGGACCCCTGAAAATCATTACAGATGGACCAAATCCAGATATGGTGGTCATGTTTCTGGCAGTGTTGAATCAGTGGACCGCTCTCGCTTTTTGCTATGCAGTATCTCACTAGCCCTTTGTTTTTAATATATTGATACCTAGTTCATGAACTTCTTAGTTTACTCCCAAGTATTTTCTTCAGATGTGGATGCTGGGGAAGTTGAGAGGCTCAAGTCCCAGAAACTTCAGTTGGATGAAGCAATCTCTACACTAGAAGATAATCTCAGGGCAGTTAAGAGTGAGTTGAGGAACATAGAAGATGAAGGTGCCAAACTTGAAAAACAACGTGTAGGTGATATGTACATGCATTCCATGCATATATATATGTGTGTGTGTGTATTTCTTTTGGTTTCTGGAAGTTGTTTTACATGCAAGGATGTGCTAATTCACACTTGAGTATCTTTATGGTATGCTTTTTCCATTTCTTTTTTGGTCCTGAAGAAAAGGTGCCTGTGCTCCTGAGTTATTGCTTCTCTGCGTGGTTCTGATAAGTATGGAGGTTGGTGCAATTAACCTTCCCTCTGAATAAGCAAAATTTGGTCATTGTGCATGTTTGGCCAACAAAATTAAGAAGAAATTTTGCAGACTGACTGTCGTGGAACTCCTGCCTCTTGGAGCCTTCCTTCGTCTCTGCAACCCAATTCCCTTTGACAAAGATCTGTGATCCTGTCCAAACCCCTTCTGACCTCGCCATCAACTTATATAACTCACTATCGCTAGTTGCTGGCTTTCATAAACCATTCGGTGGCAGGAATAAATTGCAAAGTTGGTTTTGATTGGATGGTATGTTAGGGAACTGTAAGCAGGGAGAGGGTGAGAACAAGAGGGATTTCTTTTTTTCTTTAAAGAAAAGGGGTTTAGTATATGACCGAAGCTGCTTCTTTAAATTAAGTTGAGGGTTTTATGTGCCAGTGCTGTACAAGTTTGGTTACAGAGAAATTCCTTTTGTGTGTATCCTCGATTAATGCAAACTCAGATGCTATGTTTTGATTCTCGATTCTATTATTAAGCGAAAGGTTACACCAGAGACTAGAACCTGAAATAGCTTGGATAATAGGCTTCCCGAAATTCTATTGTCGAAGTGTTTGTGCTGGAAAACGTATATAGCTGTGGAACTGTGTAACAACAGTGGAGAATAGGGATCGATGATTCTGTAAAATGATATTACTTGTTGAACTGTGTTTTATGTTGAATATTTATCCCTAGCTTATAAGAATTTGCTTTGTAGTGCATTTTCTTTTCCTCCATTGTCTGAATCAATCAATCAGAAAAGATTCTACTGTTATGGATTCTTTCCCTATGTTTTCTTGTGAATGTAATATCAATGGCTTTGTGCATACTCTAGTTGTTGATAACAATCAAATGCTATCTGATCTTTTGACCTTAAATTAATATTTTATTAGTTCAAGCATAATTAGCATATTTTTATTGATCTATTTTAGGAAGAGATTATAAATGAGTCACTACATGAGAAGAAAAAAAGGCGTGAGATGGAAAACCGTGTCAGTAAGTATCCCTTCTAATCTTTTACCTGAAGTATGTGTAATACAAGGTACAGGTGCAGTATTGATTACATAGTGTTCCTTCAACATGTAATTTTCTCCAACTAAAGAGCAGCGCATGATAAACTTGAAATCTTTGGAAAGAGAGGATGATCTGGATAGCGTAGCTGCAAAACTTATTGACCAGATCAAAGCTATGAAGATTCAGCGATTCCAACTTGCAATGGAAATTAAGGTCAATTATTCTTTTTAATGTTTCTGTTTGCTGATGCTTCTTAAGCTATGATTAGATCCTAAATGAGTAAGTTTTGTATCTCAGATGTTATGTACCTTTACTGAGTTTCTCTTTTCTGCCAGAATTTACTTATTGATGCTGTGGCTCACAGAAGAAGTTATGCTGAACATAACATGGCATCCCTTGAACTTGCGCTGAAGGTACTTGTTTATTGTGTTATTCTGTGTAAATCAAAGTAAAGATGAACTACAGAATTTGAAATAAAATAAACAATAAAAAATTGAAGTATAATAGCTACCATAGTCGGAGCATTGCCAGAAAATCAGTGATTTGTGTTAGACTAAGTTGGTGAGAGTGGGAGGACTATTAGGGCCTGATGGAAAGCTACTCTAATTGGATTTGGGTTTAAAGGGGTGTAATTCCACAATTTAACATGTTTGTTGACCAAGTAATTATTGGGTTAGCATGAATTGGGTGTAACTGAAGGGGGACACTCTCTAGTTCTCGAGGGGGAGGTGCAACTTGCAGGTAATTACATGGTAACTTTTCAAAAAAATTTATTTGTTATTTCAATTATATTTCATTTTACTCGTATATTTATTTGTAACTTACATTTTTCTTGTTTGTACTATTTTCTTTTTATGATTTATACATTTCAATACTAATTTCTTTTCCTTTCTATTTGTATTGGAATGAATATTCTATCTAACAAATATTTGTTAATGATTGATAGTTTGAAAAGAATAATATGCGATGTTATAAGCTTTATGATGATAGTTTTTTATGTAAATTATGTTGCAGATAGATCGAAAAATAATGTTTTTATATCTCTCATAGTATGATAATATAAATTTTTAAAGATAAACTGGCGACATAAATTTTTGATCAGGTGGGAGCTGGAGATAAGAAACTAAATATATCCACTTAAGTTGTGCTCCAAAAGAATTTCTCAAATGTTTGTTCTCTCTCAAAAAAAAGAATTTCTCAAATGTTTGTTTATTCTAATTGTCTCAAAGTAGTTATTTGTTTTTTAAATACTTAAGAATCAGATATATTTAATATTTCTTACACACACACACACACACACACACACACTCTCACAATTAAACATAATTGCATGTTGATCCAAAAGTTTATTGAATTTTTGATAGTTAATTTTCATTTTAAAAAGTATTTAATTATGTAATTGTACTTGCATAACCAAACATGACTATGATCAAACAGATCTTTGTAATTACTACTATGTTATCCAATGTTGTTGATTAGAAGGCACTACCTTACTAGGCTGATGTTAATGCAAGTATATGCAATGCACTTCTCAAAAACTGTGAGAATTATTTTCATTTTGTTTATAGCAAATTGTCTCTCAATGCAAATCAAATATAATCTTGTTGGTCTGAAGTATTGCATCTGGTCTCTTCTTCTTTTTCTTCTTAATAAATATTGATACCACACATAAGGACTTAGTTGTTAAAAGTAGTCTAACAAGCTAAGAGTATACACCTTTTTGCATTATTTGCAGTTGAAAGTAGTCTAACAAGCTAAGACTGACTTCACTAGACCTAAAATCGCAGTCTGAGTGTGAATCATGCTTCCTTATCATATTTTCAGGTTAAAGATATGGAAGCTAATGTGAAGCACCAAGAAAAATTTGCAGTACAAGCATCTCTGCATTATGAGTACTGTAAGTTCTTCAGTAGAAACATTTTCACTTTAGACTTTTTTTTTTTTGAGAATTAGTACTGTTGTATTCTTCAGCATTAGGACTGCTGGCCACCACCAAAAACATGTTACAGGGGAGTGAGATTCAAATCTAAACTTCACAAAGTACCTAGGAAATCAACCAACTCCTCTACTTCCTCTATGCAGTTCTGTTTACACCATAAAAATAAGGTTTCCAGGCACTTCCATTTCACATCTTGAATGGATCTGATCTTGTCTTCAAAGCACCTTCCATTTCTCTCTTTCCAAATTGTCCACCATATGCATGAGGGTATTATCCCTCCACCATTTTTTCTGACTCTTGCTTCTGCCTCTTCTAGTCCAATAGCTACATCAGCTCAGCTGTATGCTCTAGCATTGTCTATGTTGTCTTTGTGAGACGGAAACAGATTCCACACTTGAGTAGTGAACTTACAGTGTAGGAACATGTGATTATTTGTCTCTCTTGTTCCATTGCACAAAAAACACCTAGTCACCACTACTCTCCCCTTCTTTTGTAGTACTTCATGAGTATGGCATGCCTTTTTAACTACTAGCCATGTGAAACCTCTCATCTTGGTTGGAGCTATATTCTTCCATATTCTTGTCTCTTCCTCCTGCATAACACTATTCTCCCTTTTGTACAAATTTTTAACAGAGAAACTTCCTTCTGTAGTGTGTCTCCACCTTAGCTTGTCAGGTTCCAGCAAAAATTTCCACTTCATTTAGCAAACTAGCCACCCTTTCCACTTCCCAATCATTTAGATGTCTTCTGAAATTGAAATTCCAGCCATGGTTAGACCAACATTCGGCAACATTTATATTTGGATCCTTACATAACATCATAAGATGTGGGAATCTGTCCTGCAATGGAGCTTCATATAGCCAATTGTCCTTCCAAAACCTGGTTTTGAGGCCATTGCTCACCCTAATCCTAGAGTTCTTCTGCAACTTTGGCCATAGTGCTCTGACTGCCCTCCAAACACCCACCCCATATGTAGTATTTACCTCAATTGAGCACCAGGGGTTGGTTTGCCCATACTTATGGATAATTGCTTGCTTCCAAGGAGAGGACTCTTCTTCACAAAATCTCCAAAGCCTCCTCATCAAAAGGCTGTTGTTTTGGGTCTTCAATTTTCTTACTCCTAGTCCCCCTTGGCCTTTGCTAGATTGAGTCACTTCCCATTTTACCAGATTGCAACCCTTTCCTTCTTTACTCTTTTTCCACAAAAAATCCCTTCTTAATCTGTTTAATTTTTCCACTACACTGTCCGGGATGAGAAACAAAAACATCACATAGGTGGGCAAGGAATCCAAGACTGAATAAATCAGTGTGATCCTTCTCCCTAAAGATAAGTACTGTGACTACCATTTTGCTAGTCTGCTTTCAAACTTCTCTATAATTCTATCCCATATCTCGACCTCGTTGAACTTCCTATTGACTATTTTACATCTTTCACATTGAAATAGTAACTTTTAAGAACCATCTCGCCTTGGTTGACAACAGAAAATAAGCAATTACAGGGGTTTTAAAAGACCTATTTTAAAAGTTCCGAGCATTCAGAAGATGGTACTTCATAATTCACCAACTCTACTTGTAAAAGACAATTTATTTATTGAAATAACTGGACTTTATCTCAACTAGTTAATATTGCCTATATAGATCATTTGCTTCGTAGTGGCTGTTATTGCAACTTTTTGAATCGATTGCAGGAGAATAATGTGATTTAAGTCTATTTGATTTTGTTCGATCAAAGGAATCAATCATACTTCCACTGCTGTGGACCGACTTTCTTAAAGCACCTTTAGGCAGCACCTACTTTCAGGATCTAATTTTGAGACCCCAATCTTTTCTATGTTATTTTCTTTTTTTTTTAGAATGGTAAAGTTGTATTCATCAGCAATGAGGGTATGCTGGCAACCAAACAAAAAATTTCAAGGCAAAGTAGTCATGATTACAAAGATCCTAGGAAATGTACTAACCGATTTACTTCATATTGTATGCATAATTTACTTTTAATACATAGTGCATATATTTATTACTAAAAACGGTAATAAAAAAGAATTGCCAAAAGCAGTAATTATTTATTAAAAAGTATTCACCCAAACAATTTTTCCTTTTCTCTAACTAACGTAGTAATTCAATTGGGGCTAAAGATGTGTACAACCATAAAATTTTCATCAATTTTTAAGCAAATCCCTTTTGATTGGTAGGCTTGAGATATAAATCAATATCATAGAGCTAAATAAATCATTGTGGAAATTTTTCCACGATTTGATAGTTTATTGATGTGTATGAGTGGTAGAACTAAAGGACATTGCTATTTCCTAATTGATATCAGTGGGTGGTGCATATGCTTTGGTGAAAGATGAACCGTTGGATAAGGCGCTTTAGGGTGGAAAACAGTGCCCAAAATGGCTTGGAGATTACCCATCTGCAATATGCATTGCAGATGATACTCTCATTTTTCGTGACGTAATGACAGGGAAAATGTTGATCCTAAGAGTAGTATTCATCATCTTTGAAGCTGTCTCTGGTTTACATATCAATTGGGGGAAGAGTTTCATTTATCCCATAAATGAAGTGGCTGAGGTGGAGAGTCTGGCAGGGGTTTTGGGTGGTAGGATAGGGGAACTGACAACAATATAACTAAGTATGCCATTGGGGGGGAAAGAGCAAATCAATAGGGATCAGGAATGGAGTGATAGAAAATGCGAAAAGAACCTAACCAATTGGAAGAGCCAATATCTGTCTAGGGGAGGTAGATTAATCATGGTTAATAGTGTGCTAGATGCAATACCTGCTTATATGATGTCTGTGTTCCCAGCACCAGATAAGGTCATACAGAGGATAGCTGCTTTGAAAAGAAATTTCTTTTGGCGGGGAATGAAGACAAAAAGAAGTTTCATCTAGTCAAGTGGGAAGAGGTCATAGAAAACAAGAAAGAAGGGGGGACTAGGGATTAGGAACATGAAGAAACAAAACAAAAGCCTAATGTTGAAATGGCTTTGGAAGATTGACAGGAGAGAATATGCTTTGGAGAGAGGTGATCAGGGCAAAATATGAAATGGAGAATAGGTGGATGACAAAGATGGTGACTACACCGTATGGATGTGGTATCTGGAGATCAGTACCAGTAAGAAATCTTTGGCCTCTGTTTTTGTTCTAGAATCAGATTCCAGGTGGGTAATGAAATGAAGCTGTCATTTTGGGAGGATAGATGGATAGCCCAAAGAACCCTGAAACAATTATTCCCAGACTTATATACACTGAGCGATCAACAAAATGCAACTGTGGCTGAAATGTGGACAGGACATGGGTGGAACTTACATCTTAGGAGGAATCTAAATGATTGGGAGATGGGGAACATAGTGGCCTTCCATGATACAATGGCACAATTTAGTAATCTGACTAGGGAAGAAGACAAGGTTGTGTGGAAGATTGGCAGCAAAGGGGTTTTCAGTGTCAAGTCAGCTTACAAAGATCTCAATCATTCAAATTCAAATGACAGGAAGGAGCTCTGGCCATTGTAGATGATATGGAAACCTAAAAATACAAGGTAAACTATTTCACTTGGTTACTAGCAAAGGAAGCAGTGCTGACACAAGAAAATATAAAGAAGAGGAAGTTCCTACTATGCTCAAGATGCTTTTTGTGTGAGGAACAGGCAGAGACAGTCAACCATCTCTTCCTGCATTACAAATGGACAAATCAATTATGGAGAATATTCAGCAGCCTTAGGAAGATCATTTGGGTGAAACCAGGAAACATAGCACAACTCCTAAATTGTTGGATCAATATAGGCAATACTACACTTAAGGAGGAGAGATGGAGGATTGTCCCAACTTGTATATGGTGGACAGTGTGGAAAGAAAGAAATCAAAGATGTTTTGAGCAAGAACAACAATTTGCAGAATTTTAAGATGAATTGTATAGCTCTTTATTATTTTTGGTGTAACAGAAAGTTTTTGTACAGGCAGAAGAACTTTTTAATGTTATGGACTATTTGTGACAAAAAGCACAGATGGAGTCGGTCTAGTTTGTAATACTTTTGGAGGGGGGCTACTTTGATGTAGTATACCTGTGGATAAATAGAAAAAAAAGTTATCATTTTCAAAAAAAATGATTTCTTTTTATTATTATATATAAGATTCTGATTATTAGCATGTATATACAATAGGGCGACACCTCATTGATTATCTTTACAATTATATTAAGATTCTGATAAAATTAGCATGTATATACAATAGGGAGACACCACTTAAAAAATAATGCAAAGTAAACATCAACTTGAGATACAGAGCTTAAGTCTTCAAACCCCATAGCCCTAGGCTTTATACAAGTTGAAATGTGATATAGGTCTACCTTGTGCAGAACTCTGCGTGTGCCACAACGTATGGCCTTGAGGGAAATTATTACACCATATAGCTTTACAATTTTTTATTTTCTTATTTAGGTAAAAAGGAGACAGAGGAATGTCGGCAACAATTGGAAGCTGCCAAGAGGAATGCAGAATCAGTAGCTATTATAACTCCAGAACTTGAGCAAGCTTTTTGTGAGGTTTGTTTTCCAATCTCTGAAGAAATAAATATTATTGTGTATATGTGGATAGACTAAGTAGGCGTTTGGACATGCGATTTCATATCACGATATGAAATTATGAGATAAAATCAACGTTTGGACATGCGATTTCATGTTGATTTATGTCATGATTTCATATCATTAGATGAAATCCCAAATTCTCCAAAAATCATGATTTGAGATTTTTTAAATACAAAAATTGACCCACAAATATATATTTTGTAAAAACAACCTCACATTTACATCTACTAACCATATGAGTTTCATATGTAAATAAAAATTATAACTCATATCCTGACTTCTTAAACCATTCATACTCATAGAACGATTATTCTCACCAACATAAAATTTATTTTTACTTTAATCTTTTTCTACTTTACCATTTATATTCACCAAATTCTTTGTTTTTGATCAAATTTATTTACAAACTAAATTGACCAACAAATGACTTAAAGTAATAATGTTGGTTTATCTTCTCGGTCATATGATCGAGCAATAGTTACAAGTTCAACGTGAGAAGATTGATCGTACTATGTGGGAGGATTATATTAAAGACTCTACAACTTATGTTCAATTTTATTTTTTTATTGAATTGAAGTTTGATCAATAAATGTTGTACTTTTTTAAGAATAGATTTGTGTTATTATATTATGTTATTTACAAACTTTTGTTTATTTGGTAAGATTGTATAAAGAATTGGGATAATTTTGTTTTACAATTTATGGGTTTTTATGTACATTAGAAAACATATAATATTAAAAAGTCCACATTGCATGTCCAAACAAAACTATAATTTTATCTCATAATTTTATCTCTTCTTGTTTTTTTTTTTGTATGGATAGGAATACATGGTCTTTCTATTTAACAAAAGCTTGTTATTCATCTATCTAAAAATTGTATTCCCTCTGTCCCGATTTTTATATGAAGGTGTTTGATTGGACGCTGAGTTTAAAGAAAAAAGAAGAGAACCAAGCAAACAAAGAATTTAAACGATGGAAGGATTGCAAGGGGAACCTTAAACTTTTGTCACTCGTGGTCTATAATAGACCCTATAGATTTCTGTGATTATGAATCATTTCATTAAGAGTAAAATGAGAAGTTTGAAGTTAAATTGTTACTAAATATCGAAAGATGTCATTCTTTTGGGACTGACTAAAAATCAAAGAGTGTTACATATGTTGGGATGGAGAGAGTAATGTTTTGAGCTTTGAGTTTTGACCAGTTTGTAAATTGCTTCAAAAACCAACCAACATTTTAGGGAAGGAATGCATTAATTGAATAAATTAAACAGACAGATTGTTGAGAACTTTCATGTCCTTAATGTGTCATTTGATCAAGTCCTTTATGTGTTATTGCATTCATTATATGGTATCTGCTTGTTGATATGCATAGTTAGGAAAGGAATGCAGAATAAACTAAAGATAGATAAATAGTAACCTTAAGAATATTCTCTTGCTGGAGAGACTAATTTACGTTTATATAAACAATAGAAATATATCTAAAGTGCTTGCTGAATCAGGGACAATTTGAATTTTGTAATGAGAGAAGGAAGAGGAGATTTGGGAATGAATTCCTGGATTGTTCTCTCATGTGTGTTGGGATTTAAATAGTATTTGATGTAAATCAAATAAGGGAAGTAAAGTAATTTCTATTCTTGTAGGTAATTAATGCCTATTCCCTTTTTTATGGATGAAGTAAGGAGGTTTCATTAGAAGGCATCAACAAGACGCAAGGCAGAAAATTACAGCAAAAGAAGGGGTCTGGTCATGTACAAGAATTTACTAAATAACTATAGAGCAGACATAGTCCAAAAAAAGTTCAACAGTGTTACAGGCGGCCTGGTTGATCCTTCTATATAAGAAGACCAAACAGTTAGATTTAAGAATGTAGTTAGGAGTTGAAATCCCATCAAAAAATCTATGATTCCTTTCATTCCAGATGCACCAAAAGATAGTAGTCGGCACCATACACCATGTTTTTTTGATGAGTTTCCCAACTCTCCATGAACACCAGCTCTCATAGGCTTCTTTAATAGTATTTGACATGACCTAGCCAATTCCAAAGACTGATAACTTCATATGCCAGTTGCTACTTTATAGTGCAAAAATAGATGCTTCGCATGTCTGGTGGCACATATAACATTCGTTTATAACCTAAATTTTCTTTTGCTAAGATTGTCTTGGGTAAGGCATGCTTAATATATTTATAACCTGAATTAATGCCTATCCCTAATCACCCATTACAATAGTTTAAATCTTTGCCATGTTTACGAAGAATGGATACTTGCCTATTATTTCTATGATTTTCTTTCTTCTTCTTAACATCCCCATAGATTGGAGTCTACGTAAGGTAGGCTCCTAATTTGACACATGTATACTTAATACTAGATCTATAAATGAATTTTGTAAGAATATCTGCAAACGAATCATTGACGTCAATCCACAGAACAACAAATGCACAGAGGAGAATGAATACAATCTCAAAGCTGAAAGTGAGAGGAGAAAATTTGATTAAACCAGAGGAGATACAGAAAGAGATAGTAACTTATTATGAGGAACTATACTCTGAGCCAGAAGAATGGAGAACATACCTGGAGATGAGAAACTGTCCTATGATTCATGAAGAAGAAAACAAATTACTCTTGGCACCTTTTGAGGAGCAGGACTTTCTGCAAAAGCATGTGCAGGGGACAAAGCACCAGGGCCAGATGGTTATTACATGGCCTTCTTCAACCAATGCCGGGACATCATTAAACCTAATCTGGTGGCTACAGTTCCATAAGGCAGAGAGGTTTGAGAAGAGTATAAATGCCACCTTTGTGGCTTTGATTCCTAAGAAAGTGGGAGCTGAGGAACTGACAGATTTTAGACCTATTAGTCTAATAGGTGGAGTTTACAAGATCATTGCCAAACTGCTGGCCGAAAGATTAATGAAGGTGCTACACAGGCTTGTAGACAACCAACAAATGACATTCACAAAAGGTAGACAAATAATGGATGCACTGTTGATAGCAAATGAATGTGTTGAGTCTAGACAGAGAAGGAAGTGCCCTGGAATTCTATGCAAGCTTGATATACAAAAGGCCTATGATCATTTAAATTGGAATTTCTTACTACTTATGATGCAAAGGATGGGTTTTGGAGCCAAATGGATTAGATGGGTGAAATTCTGCATAAGCACAATTAAGTTTTCTATTTTAGTTAATAGAACTTCTAGCAGTTTCTTTCCATCCCAAAGGGGATTGAGACAAGGTGACCCCATGTCACCCTTTTTATTCATCTTAGCCATGGAAGGTTTGAGTAACCTAATTCACACAGCAAAGATGAACCGTTGGATTAGGGGCTTTAGGGTGGACAACAGTGCCCAAAATGGCTTGGAGATTACCCATCTGCAATATGCAGATGATACTCTCATTTTTTTTGAAGCAATGACGGGGCAAATGTCGATCCTAAGAGTAATATTCATCATCATTGAAGCAGCCTCTGGTTTACATATCAATTGGGGGAAGAGTTTCATGTATCCCATAAATGAAGTGGCTGAGGTGGAGAGTCTGGCAGGGGTTTTGGGTGGTAGGGTAGGGAAACTACCAACAATATAACTAGGTATGCCATTGGGGGGAAAGAGCAAATCAATACGGATCAGGAATGGAGTGATAGAAAAATGCTAAAAGAAGCTAACCAATTGGTAGAGCCAATATCTGTCTAGGGGAGGTAGATTAACCATGGTTAATAGTGTGCTAGGTGCAATACCTGCTTATATGATGTCTGTGTTCCCAACACCAGATAAGGTCATACAGAGGATAGATGCTTTGAGAAGAAATTTCTTTTGGCGGGGAATGAAGACAAAAGAAGTTTCATCTAGTCAAGTGGGAAGAGGTCATAAAAAACAAGAAAGAGGGGGGGGGGGGAACTAGGGATTAGGAACATGAAGAAACAAAACAAAAGCCTAATGCTTAAATGGCTTTGGAAGATTATGACAGGAGAGAATATGCTTTGGAGAGAGGTGATCAGGGCAAAATATGAAATGGAGAATAGGTGGATGACAAAGATGGTCACTACACCATATGGATGTGGTATCTGGAGATCAGTACCAATAAGAAATCTTTGGCCTCTGTTTTGTTCTAGAATCAGATTCAAGGTGGGTAATGAAATGAAGGTGTCATTTTTGGGAGGATAGATGGATAGCCCAAAGAACCCTGAAACAATTATTTCCAGACTTATATACACTGAGCTATCAACAAAATGCAACTGTGGTTGAAATGTGGACAGGACATGAGTGGAACTTACATCTTAGGAGGAATCTAAATGATTGGGAGATGGGGAACGTAGTGGCCTTCCATGATACAATGGCACAATTTAGTAATCTGACTAGGGAAAAAGACAAGGTTGTGTGGAAGATTGGCAGCAAAGGGGTTTTCAGTGTCAAGTCAGCTTACAAAGATCTCAACCATTCAAATTCAAATGACAGGAAGGAGCTTTGGCCATGGCAGATGATATGGAAACCTAAAATCCCATACAAGGTAAACTGTTTCACTTGGTTACTAGTAAAGGAAGCAGTGCTGACACAAGAAAATATAAAGAAGAGGAAGTTCCAATTATGCTCAAGATGCTTTTTGTGTGAGGAACAGGCAGAGACAGTCAACCATCTCTTCCTACATTGCAAATGGACAGATCAATTATGGAGAATATTCAGCAGCCTTAGGAAGATCATTTGGGTGAAACCAAGAAACATAGCACAACTCCTAAATTGTTGGATCAATATAGGCAATACTACTATTAAGGAGGAGAGATGGAGGATTGTCCCAGCTTGTATATGGTGGACAGTGTGTAAAGAAAGGAATCAAAGATGTTTTAAGGGCAAGAAGAACAATTTGCAGAATTTTAAGATGAATTGTATAACTCTATTATTTTGGTGTAAACAGAAAGTTTTAGTACAGGCAGAAGAACTTTTTGATGTTATAGACTATTTATGACAGAAAGCACATATAGAGTCAGCCTAGTTTGTAATACTATTGGAGGGGGGCTACTTTGATGTAGTATACCTGTGGATAGATAGGAAAAAAAGTTATCATTCTCAAAAAGAATAATCATTGACGTCAATGAAACATGTCATCATGCACTGTGGCTCAGTTTTTTGTTGAATGAATTTACAATCTACTTCGATATGCTTTCGTGAAATAGTGCTTTGAAGCAATATGATTTACGGTCTAGTCGTTACTGTTCAATTGTGTTGGTGCATTTTCTTACTCCTTAATTCTTTGAGGAGTTGCTTTAATCTAAATTGCGTAGACTCCTCACTTTCAATGCTGCAACCATATTGACACAACATGGATGTGGGTGTGGAATGCATACCAGATATGATCAACCAATTTTGGGTACTTTGTCCAAAATTGATAGAGAAGTTGCAGGCAGATACAATAATTTCAGTAATTATATCAAAAGCTAAGGTACAATCATAATTCACGCAGATGCTTTTTATTGTTATAAGACATTTGTATGAAAAAGTCCCCAACCAAAAGATGCTTTAAAGATATTATAGGTGGACATTTAACAACAGTGTTGAATGTGCAGTGAACTCAAGAAGTCTATCATATCCTATATCATTTGCAATAGTCATGTTGCGCACTCAAAAAGTAAAAAATAGGGAGATGCATTTGTACATTACAGTTACTACAAATCAAACTTGCTCTCAATAATTCGTGCTTTCACTTTCTCTCAATTAGTCTACCATAATTTATGCATATCTTACAAGTTACAACTCTTTTTTAAGATATTTGATTTGTTTTAGCTGAATCTCTGCACTAGTATTCATACTTGGATCCATACTCCCACTTCTTATAATTTAGATTATGAAGGACCCTAACTCTTGATCCACATCCGCAGCCGAGTCCGAGCAACTTAAGCTTTAACCGTGTAAACTCACATGTAGCCATAACCATTGCTAGGTATTTTACCTCTACACTTGATTTTACCTACTGTGTCTTGATTTTTCTTTTCCAAGATATTAAATTTCTCACAGTAGAACACATTACCAGAAGTGGATCATCTGTTTGAAGGAGATTCTGCATAGTCCGCATCATGTTCCCTATCCTCATAGAGTAGCATCTAGCATGTTGAGGTTTAACCTCTAATGATATACCTTAGAGATGCGAATTATTGCATTTCAGTGACCATCTCTAGGAGTTTGGAGGCCAACACTGGCATCAAATGAGATGTCCGGTTGTGTGTAAGATAATTAAGTTCACTAATCAATCTTCTATAGCAACCAGGTGATTCAAATACTTCCTCTATCCTGGATGAACCGAAGAAGCTTAATTGTTGGGTCAATATATTGCAATTTAGAGTACCGGTTTCTTCCAATATGTCCGTGCCAAGCTTTCTTTGTGAAATGAGTATCCCAAAGATTGTGCTACCTTTATGCCTAGGAAGTATTTAGTTTGCTGAGATCTTTGATCTCAAATGACTGATAAAATGCTTCTTAAGTTGAGTAATGCCTCTAAGATCACCACCAACTATAACAATGTCATCAACATAACTACAAAGAATATACATTTGACATTGTGGGAGTGCTTATAAAATGAAGAGTGATCAGTGATGAGCTTTACTCTTTAATATGCCAAATTATTGGACAATACTAAAAGTCAAACTTATGCTGTTGGTGATTGCTTGAAGACTATACAAATTGGCTCCAATTGATGAATTTACAAAGTCTCTGCCTGAGCAACTAACCTTGAAGGTTGCTTTATGTCGACCTCCTGAGTTTGCATGATGAAAGGCATCTTTGGTATTTAACTGATAAATGGACTAAAACCCCAGAGATGGTCCTCATAATCTGCTCCAGTCAAGGTAATATAATAAGGTGTTTGATCCCTTGATTATCCAATGATGGTTATTCTACTCCATTGGTCTTGTTAGTACTCCCATATCGGTGGGAGGGGTGACAATTTATCTCCTAATATGGTCTTAGTTAAACCTCACCTCTTGAACTAGCTTTTGGGATTGGGTTTGGTCAAGATCCATATTCTTATCATGGTATCAGAGTTAGGCTCACCCAATTCTTATTTCACCAGATGTTGGGTCCCCATATTACCTTGTCCACTCTTTGATTTTCATGCCTAGGCGTGCGGTGTGGTGTGTGTGTGTGTTAGTTTTTAAGTTGTGCATTGTCTTCTCTTCAATCAAAATTTGTTCACTAGCTTAACTAGAAAGCTGGAGAGCAGGAATGGGTGTGATATATTATCGAAAATGATATATATGAAAATTCTAAAATCCACTGGGGCGCTGCCAATTGTCTGATAATATAGTGCTTGTGATAATCTGGCAATGTCATAGCGTGCTTGCTACCTTGTGTTTTATATGTTTATCTTGTAAAAGAAAACACAGTATTTTCTAACAAACTGAACTTTACACACAGTGGCGGAGCCACCATAGCTTTAGGGGGTTCATCCGATCCCCCTTCGACAGAAAATTATATTATTTTTAAATGATTAAAATAATTTTTTAGGTATATACAGTAGATGTCGACCCCCCTTCGGCTTACTTAGTGTGTCTATTTTTTTAGATTTTGGACCCCTTTATCGAAAATTCTGGCTTCGCCTCTGCTTACACAAACTCTCTCACATGAATTCATATGTTTCTTTATTGTATAGATGAATTGAGTGGTACTTTAAGTAGACGGGTTTAGTGACGATTCTAACCATGCATTATGTGTAGTTAGGTTCCGTCACAAAGAATTTAGGCTATATGCTCATGTCAGGAGGGAAGTACATGGTCATCTTACCAGAATGCTCAATTCAGAACCCTGAATCAATCATGTTTATTCAGTTGACAGCTCTACAATTATCACCATATCTGAAGATTTTAAATGAGTGCGGACTAAAATTCTTCTCTTTCATAATTACAATGGAGCGGAATAAGGTCCAACCATCTTCTCAGGGCAGCACAGCCTCTCTTGCAGGCACCTCCTTGACATTAACTTGATATAATAATCTTCTTGCATATTGCTATAGAGCAATATCTATTTTCTTTGTGCTGTTCTCCTTATTCACTCAAGTTTTTAAATTTAACGTTCATATGAACGGCCAAAGAACACAGTGCATCATTAAATACACAAACCTTGCTGGTTCTGGATATTTTGGTGTGCTGTCAATCCTGAAGTTCCTTGGATGGCCACTGTTTATGACCTTTCCACATATTACATCGTAGGCTTTTGTTAGAAAATGGACCTTGGATCTAATTTAACCTCAAAAATTAGCTCAAGTAGTGAGGATTGCCCAAAATCATATAGAAATTACACTACGTCTGCACGCTGAAGGCTGGATATTTGAAGTGTGTATGGTATATACGAAGGGGACCAGCATTGGGTAAACCTACCTTTGGGATGAGCTTGGTATCATGTTAAGAAAATGGATATTTGACCTAACTCAACTTCAATAGCTCCCCGAGCCGAGGATTGTTCAAGAACATAGAATACTACCTATGTCAAGCTAACATTTGGGATGATTTAGATCCAAGGTCCAATTTCTTTAACATAGCAGAGCTGACAAATGTCTTGGCTCAAGTCTCATTCCCACCTATTATTAAAAAGAATATTCATGCGCTTGGCCGTTTATAAAAATCAAGTTTGCGCGTTAGAGGGCGTGTTAAAGATATAATTAAATAAAATTATGTCCTGTATGACAGCTTTTGTCAAGTTTCGTGATGAGGAGGCCTGACACTTCAATAATATCTATAGTATTTCTTCTCTACTTTGTGATGATAGAAGAACCTAAGGGAATTTTCTTACAGATGTTTTGGTGTAACGAAAACTGTATAGAGGAAATGGATGAATTTGTCGATTTCTTAGGAGCTTTGTAAATCTAGACTCTATTTTCTCTTCTTGTAGAAAGTTTTTGAAGGTGAACGGCGTCCCTTAATGCTGAGGAATACAAAAAGAGTCTTCTAAGATTCCTCAAGGGATATAAACATAAAGCTCTTTATTGGATGTGTGACACATCGGTTTCTCTTTTGAATATTTGGATGGCATGATTGCCTCATATCAAGCTCATGAATAGTAACCATTTCTTTATTATACTAATCCTACTCATGGTTGGATCAGCATGATCTCCACAACTGCTCTCCCCTCCACCACCATAATGTCTGATGGTCTGACCCAATTAGTTTTTGGACCATTTAGGTTACCTACATAATAGGAGCCAGGAGGAACATATGTAGACTTCCGTGATGTAGCAAGATATCAATTGCTGTTTGCAAGATATCAATCCCTACTCTTGAAACTGTTGATAAATGTAGTCGTCAATGACATTTTCATATATCATCCAAGAACATGCATACTTCCCTCTTTTGTGGAGCTGTTTGTGCCTTTTATTTGTTATTGTTAGAAGAGCTTGTCTCTCAGGTTTTCTGTGTGTTTTAAGTAGTAGGTTGAGAAAATTTAATATTGCTTTGTAATTAAGCTTTCTATAGCAGCTTTAAACTATGCTGCACAGACTCTCCAAAACTGATGCCGCACCCGTGTTGGATCCTCCAAAATGCAGTTCTTTTGGAGGATCCAACACACACCCGTCCCCATTTTAAAAGAGTCCAAACAACATAGGTTTAAATGTGATGCCTGTTTTCTTTGCCTGTACACCAAATGGGTAAGACTTGTTTCTTCTGTGTTCTAATCAATCAATTCAGTATGATTCATATGTTCTGATCGTTTCATATTGCATATTTAGTGTTCGCAATTCTCAAGGCTGCCTGCATATTAATTCATTCCTAGTCAATTTTACCTGCAGATGCCATCTACAATTGAGGAGTTGGATGCGGCTATTCAAGATACCATTTCTCAAGCCAACTCCATTCTTTTCCTGAACCATAATGTTCTAGAAGAGTATGAAGCACGTCAGAAAAAAGTAACTCTCTGTTTCCTTTATTTGCATTTCCATTTCAACCATTTAAACTGTATGATGATTGCATCTAATTTTGTCTTGTACTTTTGCAGATTGAATCTCTTTCTAAGAGTCAAGAGATGGAAGAAGAGAAATTAAGCAACCTCACTAACGAAATCAATGCTTTAAAGGTTAGATTTTATTGTACTCTAGCATTTTTGGTAGTTACCTGGTGAATGTAATGTTCCTAGCTAGCTTGTCGTATATAAAGCAGTAGCTTATTGAACCCCACGGTGGCTCACTTCACATATAGTAATACACAGTTGATTCTCCTTTCAAATGGCATCTATCATTTCAAGGTCTTAGACGTATCCATTGATACTGCTAAATGAGTGAATTGCCTCATCTAAGAACTACATATCCATTAATATTACTGAATGGTGAACTGTCTTATCTAAAAGCTGAAGCTTTTAGAAGCTTGTTTGGTCTGCAATATGTCCCCTCATGTGCGAGCTTAATTTTTTTCATTTTGGCCAAGCACTTGGAAATAATTTGTTGATGGGTGAAGGTTAGACTTGACAGAAATATATGTACCTGCCCTGCATCAATATCAGTTAAAGAGAAGCCAGTTAAGATTTTCTCCTTCATATTCCACCCTTGTGTTACTACATTCAAAAGGTTGTCCTAGTTATTATGTGTGAATTGGCTCATTGTAAAGCTTAATTAAGAAAGATTATTTTTATTCTTTTTTTGAAGCTTGCAACGATTTATGTACTCGTTCAAACAAAAATGATTCAGAATGGTAATAGTTTGATGTTTGCTTTTATGCTACCTAGTACCAGTATATCTTATGACAAATTATTTAAACACAAAAAGTATGATGAAAATGTGTTGCCTTAGAGAAAGAAAAAGACAGTTGGTTCTAGTAATTGCGATAAATAGGAACAAAGTATCAGATATTGTAAGATGATTTAGGAAAATCTTTTTCCTCCTTTATTTTGTTATCTTGGCTGTGGTTGTAATATAACAAGGTATTCATCTTTACTGCGGACACATTGTGGTAGTCTCCAAAAAAACCTGTTCTGATTTTAGGACTTTGCAGGAAAGGTGGCTGCCAACATTAAGAAGTCTTGTTTCTCAAATCAACCAGACTTTTAGCCGTAATTTCCAAGAAATGGCTGTTGCAGGAGAAGTTTCATTAGGTATGTTTACCTCAAACCTTGCAGAACTTACTTCTTGAGAAGTTTTATCTACCTGTATTGATCAAGTTTCTCTTCAGATGAGCATGACATGGACTTCGACAAATATGGGATACTAATTAAAGTCAAATTCAGGTAATTACGGTTGATATTCTTCCTTATTTTGAAGTAGGTATGTAGATTGAGATTTCGGCCTCTTGTGACTGTCCTTTATTGGAGGAGAGACAGATATTTTATACATTATTTCTTTTGCCCTTTGAGAAGATGAGTGTTATATTTCAAGCGGCGGGAAGTACTTAGTTATTTTACAAAGTGCTCTGGAACTTTATATTGTTTTTCTTTTGGCCTAGAAACCACATAGTTCTTCATTAGTGGACTATGATGTTTCTTTTGATGCCATTTAAATTAGTTCAGTATTATAGTACTGAACCTAAAGTTATTTTGTATTTACCTATCTTATTTTTCAAATCATCTTTTGGGAAGAAAAATCATTGGCTTCACTTATGAGCAAAACAAAGAAAAGATTCCCTAGCATCTATCCCTTCAGGTAGTGCTTCATGGCACCAACAAATATGGGTTATTTATTTTTGGTTCTCCATGGCTTGTTTACAGTTTGTTGTTCTTGCATCTTTATTACCAGGGAGACGGGACTACTCCAAGTTCTAAGTGCCCACCACCAATCTGGAGGAGTATGTTGCTTAAACCACTTCTTCTATCCGTGTGTTAAATTGGTTTTTAACTTATTAATACAATATCCTTTCAGGAACGATCTGTTTCAACTATTCTTTACCTAGTTTCTCTCCAAGACCTAACAAATTGCCCCTTTAGAGTGGTGGATGAAATAAATCAAGGTCAGTTATACAGTTACCGTATATTGTTATTCTTAAT
Organism: Solanum pennellii; assembly: GCF_001406875.1. Lineage (NCBI taxonomy): Eukaryota > Viridiplantae > Streptophyta > Magnoliopsida > Solanales > Solanaceae > Solanum > Solanum pennellii. Next base: position 92,645,622 of record NC_028637.1, read on the forward strand.
TAACTGGATGCAAGAAATCATTGTGTACATTTGTCCTTCAAGGAATGGATCCTATCAATGAGAGGAAAATGTTTCAGCAACTAGTGAGAGCTGCCAGCCAACCCAATACACCGCAGTAAGATCACTCTTCTCTCTCTTCTATTCTCATGATTTTTTGTTTTACCATTATCATGTCTAAACACGAGCAATTTATGTGCTGAAACTCTTTGCGTATGTCCTTGTAATTAAAGAATTTGGTGTGTATGCTTTTTTCAAATCGTTGAAATACCATCTTAGAGAATTCTGGGAAGATATCTGCTGATTGTTTTGACCTCTTCATGGGATTCTGTTTTAAGAATGACCATTGGTGTAAGACGATTACGGAGTTCGTAGACATATTAATCTGCAATAATTTTGCATGGCCAATATATCTGCTTCTTTAAGATCAAGAGGGGAATAAGTTTCTTTGAAGGCCTCCAGATTGTTTGTTTTTGAACTGCTTGGATCAGATGACAAAAGCCATGACCTTGGAAATGAGGTCAAATAGATGAGTACTTTCTTCTATTATTTTGTTGTACCTGCTTAACAAGGGCTAACCCTTTTTTTTATTTTCATTTTAGTCCCGAACAGAACAATCTCGTGCCTTAAGAAAAGCTATGGGAAATCTGTTTGGAAAGAGATATTATTAACTAATAAAAGTGGTATCAACCCTAAACATTGAGAACACACAAAGAACTCATGCAAGACAACGTATTAGCATCATCTGAAAAATTGAGGCTCTTATTAATTATTGTAGCTTATATCATACTAATTTTGTAAAGGAAAATTTTCATTAATATTTCTCTTTGCATATTGCATTCCAATCCTGCTATCTACTTTGAAATTCTGCTCTAAGTAATCAAACATGTTCCATTTATTCTTTGAGAAATCAGTATTTTGATAGTTGTACTCTGCTACCCACCATGCAGATGCCGTGTTAACTTGGAATTATCCACTATCAGATTTTCTTCTTTATTTTGTGTTATGACTTTGATTCTAGTATCTGATTTGTAACAGCGGTTATCCAATGTGCATCTAACGAAGTTAGGCATAAACTGATAAGTAATAAGCAGTTAGTAAATGTAATATATATGGTTAGTCCATCGTGAGAGATTCCCTTACTAGTGTTATCAGAGTGCATAAACGCCACTGACAGCCAATCTTCTGCAGAAAACACACAGATATAAGTACAAGGAATCCATTTATTTTCAACCTTCTATGGCGAGAAAATGTCAAATAGTTCTTTTTGTGGAAGACATAAAGTCTCGAACTCTCAGCTCTCTACTAGAGGGAACATGAATCCATGTAGGTTTATTTTGTTTAGGTGATCATGCCTGTTATGCCGATTCCCCTGCATATTTTGGAGAAATTAATGAAATTGTGAAACTAGACCTTGTCTACATAAACCTCCAGTCCTATTTCTGATTCTGCCAAATCCTTTACAGGTGCTTCTTGCTTACCCCAAAGTTGCTGCCAAATCTTGAATACAGCGAAGCATGCAGCATTCTAACAGTAATGAATGGGCCCTGGATTGAGCAGCCATCCAAAGGTTTTCTACCACTTTAACCAATACCATATGCTTGTAGTCGTAACATTAATCACAGACTAAGTTGTTTTCTTCTGGTTCTAAATTGCAGTTTGGAGTGGTGGAGAATGCTGGAGATCCATTATGGGTTTAACCTCTGTTGCTGCTGATTAGAATCAGTAATATTTGTGGTACCAGGCACTGTCCATAAGAAAAAATTACAATTTTCTAGTTGATCATCATTTTGCCCTGTTAAAAGCTGAACCATGGTCACTCAGCTATTGTTTTTTGAAAAATCTTAAATAGTGCATAATTTTTTTGTACGCATAAATTCGTAATGCTGCCCCTTGTTTATAGTAGTAACATAGAGCCATAGTGGTATTCCCTCTGTTCGAACTTCAATAATTTGTCCTCCATTCTCTTTCTTTATATTCAGAAATTGTTAACTCTATATATAACTCTTCGTGTATCAATACAAATGCTTTCTTTCTAGTGTCCCTATCAAGATAATCAGTAATGGAAACGGATGAAGAAGCCGTTTTTCTAAGTTTTGTTCAAATATTTTCATATATATGATAGAACTGCTAAATTTCAATAAGTCTGTAAAAGTGAAATTCTCTTCCTATTGTGCCCTTTGAAAGATTACTTAGTATTCTTTATTATTATTATTTTTTTAATTATTCTACTATTGAAGACCAGCTTCGAGGCTTGAAGTTAAGGTAATTGATTTATGAGTAGTTCAAAAAATGTGTAGCAACTTTTTTTTAGATATTAAATAGTTTAAAGAGATCATCCCAATTTTGGTTATTCCATCTTTGGTGAATATAATTTTATTGAAATTTCTGTACGATCTTGAAGTGTACTATGATAATGTATTGTTGTTCAGACACAAGTGCTTGTTCTTTAATTTTTAGCTTAAAAGTACGATCAGATACATATATGATATATCAAATCAACTCCAAATGCAACCAATTTTAAGTATGATTTTCCAAAGTTACTACAAACAATATTTTGAATATTCATTTCGTATCAAACAACAAATCTTCAAGTTAAAATTTAAATTCAAGTCTTGAATCAATAATAGATAGATTACCAAACCAATGCAACTCTCAAAATAGGGGGCGGATGAATTTGAGAGTTATGTAAATAATAAGTAAAGACAGTTATTTCTTTTTGTAAAACTGGTGAAACAATAGGTATAAATATAAATCTTGGTTCAAAAATTTGTTAACTACTTGGTTGACACTTTTGGAAGAAAAATATAACTAACTTACCTAAATATGTATGTTTGCAAGTCTCTTAGGGGGCGTTTGGTAGGCTGTATTAAAAGAAATAACGGAAAAGGGCCTAAAATACCCTTAAAGTATTGAAAATGGTACAAAATTACCCTCCATCCACCTATTGGCTCCAAAATACCCTTCCCACCCACCTATTGGGTCAAAAATACCCTTGTCATCCACCTTTTGGTTCAAAATTGACCACTTATTTAACGGTTTTATATTTAAACTATTTAAATATTTTTTAAAATACGTGGTGCTCAATTATTTGTTAAAATTTAACTTATTTGGATAATTTATCAACTATTTGTTATAATTTAACTTATTTGTATAATTTATAAATCAATTCATTACCCACCCATTACTAATTAAATTCCTCTTAATAAATCCATCACATTATTAATGCAAGCTACTGCCAATTGAGTGTTTTTAAAAATTATAGAAGTAAATTATCATACATTCAAGTGGCTAAATAAAAATCACCGATAAACTTAAAAGTCTGACTATGTTCATCTTAGTTATTCTTACGTCTCAATTATGTGATGTTACTTCATAGGTAACTTTTTTTCAAAATAATATATTAAAAAGGTTTTAAAACAAATCATAAATATTTATAAAATTTTATTTAAAAAAAGTGCATACGGGATGTATTACTTGTTTACCTTTAATCATAAATTTCTAATTCAATTTTGAAAGAAAGTGTCCTCCTAAATAAGCGGCTCAACCTAAATTTAATTGGGCTTTCGATTCGGACTCAAATAATTTTGGATGTCATTTTCAGGAATCTATAATTTCATCGTGTTTTAGTAGTGTTTATGACGATTTGATATTATAATTGGATTATTAATTGAGTGAGGTTTAGTTAGTAATGAATGGGTAGTGGGTTGGTTTATAAATTATATTAATAAATTAAAATTATAATCAATAGTTGAACGCCAAGTATTTTAAAAAATATTTAAAGAGTTTAATTTTAAAACAATTAAAAAAGGGGTCAATTTTAAACCTAAAGGTGGATGACAAGGGTATTTTGGAGCCAATAGGTGGATGAAAAGGTCATTTTGGAGCCAATAGGTGGATGGAGGGTAATTTTGTACCATTTTCAATACTTCAAGGATATTTTAGGCCTTTTTCCGAAGAAATAATTCATGTATTAGATGTGTTATAATTTAATACTGTGTTTGACAGGAATGTGAGCCTATTTATAACTAATCCGTGGATTAGTTTATACATCCTATATGGTATTATGTGATATATTACTAATACCTTCCATTTGGAGGTATTAGCTCTAATACCATGAGACTATTCTAGGTAAAGACAAAAATACCCCTCAAATCCTTTTAATATTTTGTTTATTTTTTTGATTTTATATTTTATATTTTATATTTATACTTATAAAGTTATTTAAATAAATTAGCTTACAAATTTTATTATTTAGATATAATTTTTTGTTTCTAAAATATGAATTACTTAATCTATTTATTATTAATATAAAATATTATAATCCGACTAATATGTTAATGTTGATGTATGAATTTAAGAACAATTCATAAGTAAAATATTGTCTCTTAATGAAAGTTCATTAAACATTACACAAGTAGTCTAAAATAAGAGTGTGTGTATATATATATACACACACATCTCGAGTATAAAAATAGTTTAATTTATTTTTCTATATTTATTTTATATTTTTATTTTATTTTATGATAAAGAGTTTTTTAAAATTTATTGATACAAAACAAAGTTCAATAAATTTTCTCTATAATCATTATAGTTGTGTGACCTTTTGAGTTATTAACTCTAATTTATTAAGATGACAATTATTTACTCTCAAATAATTTAAGTGAGAAAATAGTGAACATGACAAATAAAATTTTTATTCTCCTAACTAGTTAAAAATGTTATAAAAAAATAATATTCTCCGTTAATTATCTACTTTGACTCAATTACATGAAATACAAAATCTCATAATAACTCTAGGGTATAACTGGAAAGTTTTTTTTTTAAAACTTTTAAACCACACACAAAATTAGATAAGAAACAATGAACCAAACACTTGATAAAAATAATCCCTGCATTGCTAATCCCTGCATTGCCAATCCCTACATTATTCATTTTTGTACCAAACGACCCATTAAGAACTTGCTATCAATAGAAGATGTTTATATGTTGACTAGTATTTGGACACGCACGTTGCGCGTGTACCCCTTTCCAGTGAGCATAAATATTTTTAAAAATTGCATCAATATATAATAAATATATTCAAAAATCAATGACATCAATATCTAAAGTGTAATCTTAAAGATTCTTAATTAGTACTAAATTGATTTTAATTTTAGTTTATGAGTTAAAATTTGATATGAATTTGTCAAATTTTAATAGTTTTTATATAGATATTATGTTTTGATTAAAAAACAATTAAGTTAATTAAATTCATTGATTACAAACTTAATACACACATATCATCAATTAAACCCTTGTCCTACCACCACAAACAATATTACATTTCTAAACAAACTTCATTTGATATGACTCATCGCAATTATAATATATTTTTGTTAGAAAAGGAATTCAACATTTCTTTTATATTTTGTGGAATTGTATTGTTAAAATTGTACTTGAAAAATAAAAAAAATGATAAAAATAATATTATGACATTTGAGTGATGAGTAATATAAATTCTGAATGAGAAAGGGAGGAATAAACTATGGATCAAATAACTAAAATAATCAACTAAAATTAAAGCAAAGAAAGTTAATATAATTTCACGAGTAAAATAACCAAAATATGATATTGTATTCATTCCTTTTTTTTCTTAACATGGGTTGTTATCCTCCTTTCTTTCTTTTGGATGAAAACTCCATTAAAAAAATTAAATTCAAACAAAGAAAGTGAAGCTGAATAGGCAATGATATCACATCACTCAACATGCCAAAGCTCATAAATACATTTTTTACTTTTATTGGGTTATGATGGTTGTTATCAAAATCCAATACTTAATTAGCTTTATACACAAATAACTCACATGAATCTGCATATGAAAATTCAATAAACTTGACCTACTATTGACAAAATATAATAATAATAATAGTAAAATGCAAACAAAAAAATCATGTCAGAACGAAAAGTGACTTACCCCATTTGTATTGGCACAACTCAAAGTATAGTTCTATGCGATCGACACTGAAGCATCTCATCAATTGATTTTCCCTGTAACAAAAAAAATCATCTCATAAGCTATTGACACAAAATTATAAAATTTTATTTTTCAGCAGAGATTAAAATCTTAAACATCAGTCAAACATCATAAACTATATTATAAGTAAGAAATAAGAAACAAAATAAAAAATAACTTACAATAACATGCACAATGCAGCATCCAAAAGAAAAATGTTCCAATGCTCTCTATCAAACTCATAATAAAATAGAATGTAAAAAGTAAGAAGAAATACATATATGAAATGAAAAGACAAGGATCATAGTGGGGAATGTAAAGAGACAACAGTTTTTTTAGAAGATTATTAATGAATAATTATCTTTTTAAAGTATTTATTTCATGTAAAATATATATTTTAAGTACATTATGATATGATTATTATTTAATATTTTATTACTTAAATATTTTTATTTAATATAAGGGTAAAATGGTAATCCAACATTGTACTTTGATGCTTCCCACTTATCATAATATATGATAGATAAACCAAGCACCTAGCCGATCAAATCGCATAATCTCTAATTTCAGTTAGTTTTGGTAGCTTATTTTTTAACATTTGTTGTCTCATAAACCAAATGGACACAAATTTTATTTAAATTTCTTATGTGAATTCAAACGTGTATATATATATATACTAGTAAAATAATTCGCGCCTCGCGCAAAAATTTAATATCACGATATTTATAAAATAATACTTAAGATCTATCTCTTACTAAAACTAAAACATTAATAATGCAAATGTAAAGGAAGATGATAATTATAACATCTTATCATTTATCCTTCAATCAATCATCTTAAATATGATTTTGTAATTTATCCTTTTGTTGCCAAGAAGTGTTGTTATTTGATATTTTTGGAGAATCAAATGATAATCAACCAACGATATTAAATTTATAATAAATAAATAATCGTTGGTGAAGGGACAATAAATTTTAAAAGACTGATAAAAGTAAACAAATATTCTAATTCTAACGTATAGAATGTTCAACCATACTGTCTGCTTTATATATATCATTTTAAATTTCCCCATTCAAATGTATCATAAGTAATTATTAAAATAAAAAATTAAAGGGAGTGTATCATATAGTACATAATTTAACTTATTATATATACTTGAATACATAAAACTATTAAGTTTATTTGGGTGTTTTTCAAAAATCAACACATCAGAGTGATGAAGTTCAGTTTGAAACTAAAATTTCAGTAGAGAAAACTTCTATGAATACTCAATTAACGTGTGCTATTTAATATGTACTAACAAATACTTATAACAATAACTTTGCAGACACATATACAACAAAGTATAAAACAAAACACACTAGGATCTGTAATATAATGAAAGAGAAAATAAAAAAAATTGAGCACATTAAATGCACAGTGTACCCTTAAGATAATTATTCCCCTCTACCACCCTAGGTTTAAAGGACTAAATCATCACGATAGAACGTTTAGCAGTGTGTTTATACAAAAATAATATTTAATTATGCAGAAGAAGACGTTCAAAATCTTCGTTATTTTAAAATAAAATGAAATCTCTATATTTATAGAAAACAAAGGATAGTGTGAACAAAATATTTATTGTGCCTAGTGGGAAATATCACAACTCTTTGAAAAAGTTACAACTCTTCGAAAAGAGCACAACCTTTTATAAAAGTCGCAACTTTTTATAAAAATCGCAGCTCTTCTTCATATTAGTCATTTAAATGAATATTCTAACTTGTGATAGCGCCATATAGCTTGACATATGATTCTCCTTTACATAAATATATAATATATATCACATATTAAGCACTTAATCATTGTTAAGTAATACACATAATTGCTTTAATTATTAACTTTTAAAAATAATCATAGATATAAACACATGCTACTTATATATTTTCGATGAAACATCCAATAAAATTGAAACGAAACTATTTTTTTTTTCATACTCTCCCAAGGAAACTTGCATCAATAAAGGGAGGGGTTATATGTTTAAAAATCAAAAGCTAGTAGGTAGAATCATATATTCTGTAACTTCTGTGGGTCAAAATGATAAATCTAATAACATACTTTTGATATACACTCTCTTATCTCGTTATCAACATACACCAAATGGATAGGCATTATATATGATTTTGTTTATTCACCACAACAATCCCTTCGGTCTCATTCAACAATGGCTTCCACAGCAACGCCTTCTACTCTCACTCTTTCCTCTATTTTCTCACAAGAACTCAACCCCAATTCCCTAATTTTCAAATCAAAGCCACTTCTTTTCACATCCCACAAATCTTTTTCTCTGCACCCATTAAGCCTCCAGTACAAAGAAAGGAAGAATGGACCTCTTGTTGTTGCTGCTATGGCAGCTGAAGCTGAGGTTGAAGACGCCGTGGAACAGGAAGGTGAAGAAGGGGCTGTTGCTGTTTTAATTCCACCGTCTAAGCCTAAGAAAGGCAAGGCTGCATTGCCTTTGAAGAGGGATAGAGTATGTTGAAGAACCCATCTTTTTATTGTTGATTTGGTGGATTTTTAGATATGAAAGATGGGTTTTTTTCGTTGTGTGATGTGGGGTTTGCTTAATTTTTTTGTTTTGAGATGATATTAGTATGAAAATAGCTTTCTTGCCCTCAAGTGGATATAGCATGTGGAAGATCTCCATTTTTTTGGTTAATTTATGGATGTTAGATGAAAGATGAGTTTTTGTTGGTTTGTATGATAGGTAGAAACAACTATGTCTTTTTTTTTTTCTTGAGCTACGGGAAACAACCTCTTTACTTCTCTCTACCCTGGCCAGAGCCCACTTTGAAGGACTACACTGTGTATGTTGGTGTTGTTGATGATGATTCTTGTGGTGAAATTACCATGGACATAAGTCATAACTTTTTTGCCCCTAAAGAGGATAGTTATGTAGAAACTCTTCATTTCTTATTAATTTTGAGAATGTTAGATGAAAAATGGGTCTTTGTTTGTTTGTATGATATGTAGGTTTAGCTTAAGTTCTGTATTCTTGATGTTTGTGGTGAGATTACTATCAATATGACCTGTTTTGGAATTTCTTGGTTCATTTTTTATGGGTGAACTTGTCTGAATTTGTTGCTTGTGTAAAATTTGGTTAGTACTGATTAACCAACGAAGGTCTGTTTTGTATGATGATGAGATAATTCAGTAGTTCATTGTAATAGTAGGTGATTACTAGCAGCTCTGAGCCTTGTTGGACTGAGTGGGAAGTAGCAGGTTGTGGGTGGATTAATCCTGTTGCATGAGCTTGCTGGGACACCATCCTTATAATAAAATTATGATTATAGTCATTATACCGGGAATTATGAAATGGAATTTATTAATGCGTTAATTACAATTTCTAACCAAGGGAAACGAAATAATATTAAGCGAAGATCGTATCTGTATTGTGGTTGGTGAGTCACGTTACAATTACCTAGTCTTACACTGTGTCATTTCAAAAGAAGCTAGTTTTTATATGCTTGCAGTTATTGGCAAGTTATGAAGCAAGCATTTCCTTAGCCTGTACTTTCCTGTTTGTATTGGGGGGACAAGTTTCTTTTTTTTCCTGTTTCATGTAGACTACCTTCCTCCTGCCCGAACATGTGAGGATTCAGAATCTTAAGGTACTTGGTGCAATACTAATAAAATGTGGAGTCCTTTTAAAAGTGGAATCACGTTGGCAAAGATCAATCAGGAACGGTGAACAATCAATTTTGATGCAACAAATGTTAGACCTTGTGTAGTGGGATTGAATTAGACCATTTGAACTCTCTCATGTGATCCTTGTCCTCATAATAAGACATCTGAGGAAATATGCTGTCCAGAGATTAAACATTTCATATAATTCTGCGGGTGCTTGTTCCTTTGACCAGGAATGGATGTCACTGTACAGGTGAATAATTTTGCACTTTGGAGATGCTAGTTGTGGAAGATCATCTCTATTGATTTTCAAACTACGTTTCTGATATGCTTTTCCTGTTGCTGTTACATCAAGCATCAAACTTCTCTGTTTCTTTCTCTATCTCATTTACCGGTTGCTCCATCCATTTTCTCATAAATTGGTTACTTCTTTTTCCATAATAATTAGACGCGGTCTAAGAGGTTCTTGGAGATTCAGAAACTAAGAGAAATCAAGAAAGAGTATGACTTGAAAACGGCTATAGAACTCCTCAAGCAAACAGCTAGCCTAAAGTTTGTTGAAACCGCTGAAGCTCATTTCCGGCTCAATATTGACCCAAAATACAACGATCAGCAGCTTAGGGCAACTGTAAGTTTTCAAATATTTCATTAATCATCATTACATACTTCGAAGTTTATATTCAGTGTTTACTGGTATATTAGTATCTCCAATTGTGGTGACTTCTCTATTTCAGGTTAACTTGCCCAAGGGAACAGGTCAAACTGTTAAAGTGGCTGTCCTTACCCAAGGTACTCCTTAAGATATATTTTGTGTGAATCGATCATGAGTGTATGCCAAATAACCAAGGGAATTAGATTCCTTAATAATTGGTCGGTTAAGGCGTTACTGAACTCCTTTCATTGCTTCTAAAAAATAGTCATTTTTATTTTGTATTGATAAAATTAAAATGTCATTTAACAAAATTGTACATGTGATACAAGTACATGTGGAAATGGTCTGCAAACTAGAATATCATATAGGGTTGTCGTCCCAAATTAGGCTTGGTTAATCAGATTTTCTAGTGAACTTGCAGCTTTCATCCTACTTTTTTTAACACACCACAAAGAAAAAGGAGTAACTTTCAGATTTGCTTTTTTTTCTAAAAAAAAAAAGATCATAGACATATGGATCTTCCTTTTTAGTGTGATTGTTTGTCTAGTTTTTGTAACCGTAGATTGAATGCACTATGCTAGGATCTTTTTGTATTTGAGATGTGGTCACAATGGTAGTTTTGAATGTTTTGGTCTTGAAATTTTTCTTTGGAACTGTAGTCACTATTTCGGTACGCTAATTGTGTTGCAGCTAAAATTCTACAGGTGAAAAGTTCGATGAAGCAAAAAATGCAGGAGCTGATATAGTGGGTGGGGAGGATTTGATAGAACAGATAAAGGGAGGATTTATGGAGTTTGACAAATTGATTGCAACACCAGATATGATGCCTAAGGTGTTTCTATTGTCTTTGCTAATAAAAATGTCTGACTTGCCTTAGATGTTCAATTTGATCTCCTTTTTCATTTTTATACTCTCTTCGTCAACCAGCCTATGAACTTCTGTCTCTTGGTTTTAAGAATCTCATATTGAAGTTTGCACTAGGCAAAGAGCGACTGTCTGTCTTAAATAATTCAGCATATTTCGCTCCTACATTTTTTGTGCGTGCGTTTGGGCCTTGTCAACCTGAATATATAACTTAAAGCTTGTTCTGGACCAACTCACCTGGCTTGGTGAAAAGCTCTAGCTGTTGTCTCCTTTTCTTCTGAAAATACTTCACAGCTAAAATAATGATTCGGTTGAATGAAACATATTTTGTTAAATTCTATTACTCACTTCGGAGTCTCTCTCTGTCATTCAATGTATATATGTTCATACATTTTGCTAGGTTGGTGCTCTTAATATTCCTTGACCTCAAAGTCTGACTAGTCAGCATCTGCATATTTTCTAATCAAGCCTTCTTTCTGAAAAAGTTAAATCATAAAATTCTGTTGTCACATTGTGCATGAGTTCTCTATTCTTTATGTGCCATTTCTTGGAACATCTTCTCCATTGTATAATTGTGAATTATGGTCCATCTTGCTTTATCATAAATCTAATGCTGCAGGACTAATGGCAATATTAAGAGTAGCTTAAGCTGAGTGATTAATCGCAGAGGCTCCCCTCCCCCTCTTTCCATTTTAAGGCTCGCTGACAGCTGATTTAAAAGACTGCACCTCTTTAAGTGACTTTTGTCTAGAAATTAGTTTTATTAACACCTGAACAAGTATCTGTGGCTCATTTTTTCTTAATTCTTTTGTGAATTCATATTGATACATTCTCTACTATTTGCGACAGGTTGCTAGCTTAGGTAGGGTCCTTGGTCCTAGAGGACTCATGCCAAACCCGAAAGCTGGTACTGTCACTACAAATATACCTCAGGTAACGTGTCATATTTTCTTCTTGTGAAAAAAGTTAAATCAAAATACTCTCTTTCTTATGCTATATGTGCAATGGTGGAATCCCTAGATCTTTATATTAAATGGGAAGCCACACCATATATATCCTAGCTTGGAAGTTATTCAGAGTTAACAAAATGTGAAACAATGTAATTAACGAGTAGGCGGTGATGATTTACTTAATGGACTATTTTCTTGCTCCTTGAAAATGTTTTCAAGTATGTAAACTTGTTGTACTTCCTCCAGGCTATCGAAGAATTTAAAAAGGGTAAAGTAGAATACCGAGCAGATAAAACTGGAATTGTTCACTTGCCATTTGGAAAAGCAAATTTCTCGGAAGAAGATCTTATCATAAACTTCATTGCAGCAGTGGTAAGTTTTATCGTTAGCTCCTATTTCTTATACTTTTGTTCCAGAATAGTTTGAATATACCAACAACAACAACATACCGAGTAAAATTCTACAAGTGGTAGAATGTATACCGACCTTACAACTACCTCATGGAGGTAGAGAGGCTGGTAGAAGCCATTGTAAATTAATTCAACTGCATTTCTTTGAATGACAGAAATCGGTGGAAGCAAACAAGCCATCAGGTGCCAAAGGAGTTTATTGGAAGAGTGCACATGTATGCTCGTCGATGGGGCCATCCATTCGGTTAAACGTAAGGGAGATGCTGGAGTACAAGCTTCCGAATGCTTAAGTGAGCGAGACATGTATATTGTATCTTCTATCATCTACCTAAGTTTCTTCGGCGCCTTATCAGAGCTTCCATTTTATGAGAGTTAGGATACAAAGTAGGTGGAGTTTGAAAGGAGATCCAAACTTCATATTGTCAAATATCAGTGTGGAAGCATTCATAGGCACAGTTGCTAAAAGAATAATTTTGTTTGATATTGTCAATGTTTATGTTCAGTTTAATTCTTACTAGGTGCTAATGTACATTATGCTTCGATTTACAAAAAGGGGAGCTAATTCAAATTTCAGAAGTTTTCTATGCTGCAAGATTCTGTAATTTGTGTTCATGTCTTGAGATTCTGCCAACAACTGATTGGGCTGAATAAACCTATCAGTTTTTAGTATTTTTCTTTACTTCACTACTACTGTGGAAAAGGGTCATACGCATGTCCCCATGGTGTGGTATTTGATTTTTTAGGATAATTTTTGTCCTTCATCACTTACAATAAAAAAAAAGTAGTCGAAAATACTCATAACATCGAAAAAAAAAACAAATAAAATAAAAAAGCACAAGACAATTTTATTTTTTTGTATCTAATCTAAACAATTTATGTCTCTTATTCCTAAAGAACGAAGCATAAAGTTCAATTCATAATGCCTTATTATAAAACATAAACTTAGTTCTGGCATAACTCATGAGTTATGACTTATAAGACATAACTTAGTTTCTATGGAACTTATGTTTATCGAGGAATGTGTTCAGTCTTAAAACCCACAAAATTATGCCTCAACAGACTTAACTTATTCCTACAAGACAATAGTTCTCTAAACTCATGCGTTACGAATTAGATAACATACGACTTATGTCAAATAAGACAAAAAATCTCTAAGATTAGGTCATAACTAAAGACACTTTGATCCATAGACATGTACAAAAGTTACAAAATTACTTATTTAAGGATAAAAATTAAAGATCATCAATTCGTGATAAAACTCGAAAGAAAAAAGTCAAAGACTATTTTCTGGTGCATATGAGACAATAAATCCCAATCACATAATCAACCCAATTTAGAGCCACACAGTTGGTGAGCCCTCTGCCTTCCAGTGTGTAATTGGAGGCCTATCATTCTCTTTCCTTTTCCAACTTTTAATGAAGAAAATAGAAAATAATCTGATGCACTTGTGATTAAATTATCTTTATCAAAAGAATTTAAAGGCAAAACACTATGATTTTGGGGAATATTTTATAAAGAAAATGACTGACAATTTTGTAATTATATTCATGTGTTTGCATAATGCAATTATAAAGTATTATTGAGAATGTGGTAGCTTTTCCATAATTGTTAAAAAGGGAAATAATTTAACAAGACGCGAATCTAGGGTCTTTGTCCCTAAATATAAAATTAACAACTTGAGTTATAAACAAAATATAGAAAAAAGAAAGAGAAAAATTAGAATAAAGTAAAGCCTATAAAAAAGAGAGAAAAATAATACTCCCTCTGTTTAAAAAAGAAGGCATAATACATATATTGAACCTTAAACTTACTTCAAATTTTAACTTTGACCTCCAACTTTCATAATGCACAAATAGACACTTTAACTATCCAACTTTTAAATAAATAAACACATGAGTCCTACATGACATAATACACGTAAGACACCACGTAGGACAAAAAATGACATGTAGGACATGTGTGTCTATTTGTTCAACTTTATACAAGTTTAAGTGTCTTTTGTGCACATCCAAAGTTGAAGGACATAAATGTGATTTGAAGCCAAGTTAAAGGACACATTTATGTATTATGCTAAAAAAGAATGACTCTATTTCCTTTTTAGTCTGTTTAAAAAAGAATACTCCCTTTTCTTTTTTGGTAATACTTTAACTTTAACTTTCCACGTGACATATTTAAGACCACAAGATTAAAGGATATTTTGGTACATTTGACATAACATTAATTTAGAACCACAAAATTAATTTTTTTTTGTTTTCTTAAACTCCGTTCCAAATCAAACTAGGTCATCCTTCTTGAAAAAGAGGAGTATAACATTTTTTCTGAAAGAAGGATGGATAAAAGTATGCAATATGTCTGCTTAATCATATATTACTATAAGTGGGAAGCCTCCAAGTCCAAAGTTGAATTACAAAAATGCCCGTACAATTTTTTATTAACAATTTTGTTCTACATTAAAAATAAAAAAATTAAAAAAAACTTTTAAACAGAAAACCATTCATTTTCTACATTGAATTTGAATGTAGAAATTGTTCCATCTTCCCACAATTATTAAATGTTTGAATTACTTAGTTATCAACCTTATTTATTTCAATTTTAATGTTTTGTCTCTTTCATATTCCATGTTAGTAATAGCTTTTTCATATTCTTTGCAAAATTTTATAAATTTGCATTGAAAAATATATACATTGATCAATCAAATTATCACTCAAACATCTAATTTCTTGACAGAAAACAATGTTAGAAAAGCAATCATAACACAATTTTATATATTTGTTTCTTCAAGCATATATAATTGCCCTTCTCCTTCACTTCTCAGTAATCCTTTTAGATTTGAAAACCTTTTCATAAGTATCTATTTTGATGCCGAATTGATCCTTTCCCTAGCAAGTCGTTCCAGGTATGAGAAAATTGGTGCAAAAAATATTATGCTTCTTTGGGTTTTGATAATTGTATGAAACTTTATTTGGGTATTAGAAATATGCCGGTTGTACTCCCATAATTTATGTATTAATTATTTTTGGGTTTATTTTATACTTCTTTTAGGATGGGTTGTAATAATAATTGTGTCCTATACATTTTTACTAATATTCCTTACAGTTGTCTTGCTGAAAATCCCTTCATTTTTTCCTTTTGTATAAATTAACCATTTATTTTTCTTGCTTTGTATATTTTGATAAATAGGTTTGTTGAGTTGCAATTATTTTGGTCTTTTGATAGGCTAATCTCTTGAATTATATGTCATAAGTTTTCTTTTTTGTAATTCTGCTTCTTCAATAGAGAGAAGATGTGGGATTAAATTATGAATTAGAAATTCTTTATAGTAGTGTTTCATATGCTTTCAAGTATGTAGTGCGAAGGATGATGACTCAAAAATTGTATTGAGAAAGTTATACTATAAAGTAAAGTCATAAGTTTTACATCGATTTTGTTGTTTATGTGATACAAATAATTAATAAATAAGAGTAAACAAAATAATTAATAAATAAGATTAAATTTCAATTAGTGAAGCAAGTTGTTGTTGATACTCTTCTCTTAAGGACTATGTAGTATAGCTTCTCATGTTAAATTTTTATTTCATCTTGTTTGACTTGTGCAAATTAGGTATGCTAAGTTTCATTATGCTTTTAAGTGACTTGTACAAATTAGGTATGCTAAGTTTCATTATGCTTTTAAGTGTAAACTTGGATTATCATTTTACCTTTATGCTAAATTAAATATCTAACTAATTAAATAGTAAACAATATCATATATATTATACTAAATACTAAAAGCGAAAAGATGTTAAAAGTAAAAATTTGAATAGACTTTTAATTGCAATAAAATGAGAAAAACATTAACAAAGTTGAAACATCAAAGATCAACACTTTTCATTTAATTTCTACAAATTAAATTTTAAAACTTCATCTTCCATTCTCTCATATTGAATGAAGGAAAAAATTGGACATGCAAACTATAAATTATGCATTCGGTAATATCTTATAAATCATAAGAAATGGTAGTATTTAATTATTAATTCAAAATCTTTTCTTTTATTTGATTCAATCTTCATATGTGTTTTACCATATTTAGTTGTGTTTGTAGTCATTTTTTCCTTCTCTCAATTTTAGTGGCATCATATAAATCATAAATATAGGACAAGATATAGTGTATAACTATAATTATATGTGATAATTCAATGATTAACTATATTTGGTAAGACTCTCTTATTTCTTTATAACATTTTTTTTATGTTCTACAATATCAATTTCTGAACTTTTAAAATTTATTGGTTGCGTGAAAAATATGATATGCATGCATTATTATCTGGAATAAACGTGCAACGCACGTATCTGAAAACTAGTAGAACAAAAGGGACAAAGTTGTTGGCCAATGTGCTTGTTATATATTTGCAATTTGCACCAATTGATACTTAAAAAAGACTTGCCATTGGCCAACAGCTCAAATTTTAAAGGTATTTTTATCCTTTGACAGAATTTTATAATGAAAAGGACCAATGCACCATGTGCTCAAATTATGTTATCTACTTGAAGAAAATGGCCATAGGCCAATGGTGTCTTTGAGATTCTGTATTATAAAAAGGAGGCTCATCTGTACTTGGTAGACACAAATTACATAGATAACAATGGCAATGTCTAGTTTCTTACCTCTTCTCTTGTTGTCATGGTTTCTTTTTGCTCATTTCTTTTGTTTAGTAGTCATAGCAGAGAGAAGCACATACATTGTCCATTTGGACAAGTCTTTAATGCCTAAGATGTTTGCTACTCACCATCACTGGCATTCTTCTACAATTGAATCAATCAAGATTGTGAATCCTGCTTTACTTAATAGCCACCATCCTGTTCCAAAGCTTCTCTATTCTTATGACAATGTGTTTCATGGCTTCAGTGCTGTGTTGTCTAAAGATGAGCTAGAAGTTCTCAAGAAGTCCACAGGCTTCATTTCAGCTTATAAAGATAGGTCTGTTGAAGCTCACACGACACACACCTCCGAGTTTCTTAAGCTCAATCCTTCCTCTGGTCTGTGGCCAGCTTCTGGTTTTGGTCAAGATGTGGTCATTGGTGTTCTTGATTCTGGTGTCTGGCCCGAATCTGCCAGTTTCAGAGATGAAGGGATGCCTGAGATACCCAAAAAATGGAAGGGAATTTGTAGGCCAGGCATGGAGTTTAATACTTCATTGTGTAACAGGAAACTCATTGGGGCCAATTACTTCAATAAAGGGCTATTGGCTAGTAATCCTGATGTGAATATTTCCATGAATTCTGCAAGGGACACTTACGGTCATGGCACCCATGTTGCCTCTATTGCTGCTAGTAATTTTGTCAAAGGAGCATCATATTTCGGATATGCTCCAGGAACAGCAAAAGGGGTTGCACCGCGAGCTAGGCTTGCTGTGTATAAATTTAGCTTTGATGAAGGGAATGTAGCTTCTGATTTGATTGCAGCTATGGACCAAGCGGTTGCAGATGGTGTTGACATGATATGCATTTCTTATGGCTGGCGCTTTATTCCTTTATATGAAGATACTATTGCAATAGCTGCTTTTGGTGCCATGGCCAAGGGCGTGTTGGTTTCTGCATCAGCAGGAAATCGTGGTCCTGGTATGGGAAGTTTAAACAACGGAGTACCGTGGATCTTCACAGTGGCGTCAGGCCATACTGACCGTTGGTTTTCAGGGACTCTGACTCTGGGAAATGGTCTAAAGATAAAAGGATGGAGCTTGTTTCCAGTGAGAGCTATTATTGACGATTGGCCTGTAATTTACAACAAGACAGTGTCTGCATGTGATTCAGAAGAATTATTAGCTCAAGTACCAGATGCTGGACGTAGCATCATCATTTGTCGGAAGAGCGCAGACGCAGAAGAAGTCTCTAGCCAAATGAGATCTGTTGCAGAGGCTAGATTAGGAGCAGCCATCTTTATTTCCAATGATCCAGCAGTATTAAGGTCCATTGAATTTCCAACTCCTGGAGTAGTTATAACCCCCAAGGAAGGGAAACAGGTTCTCAGCTATGTTTCAACGACTACTGAACCCAAGGCCAGCATTAGTTTCCTGGAGACACATTTGGACTCAAAGCCTGCTCCAGTTGTTTCTGCATCCTCAGCTAGAGGCCCTTCTCGAAGCTACCTGAGAGTGTCAAAGCCAGACATATTAGCACCAGGAGTGTTAATTTTAGCCGCCTGGCCATCTAATACTATGGTAGCTACAATTGGTACCAATATAGAATTGGCAACTGATTACCTTCTTGAATCAGGCACATCCATGGCTGCTCCTCACATTGCTGGAATAGCTGCATTGGTTAAAGGTGCACATCCTGAATGGAGTCCTTCAGCTATTCGTTCTGCCATGATGACCACCGCTAACCCGTTGGATAATGCTCAAAAACCAATAAGAAAATCTGAGGATAACAAACCTGCTACATCACTAGATATGGGAGCTGGACATGTTGATCCTAACCGGGCTCTTGATCCAGGCCTTATATATGATACTACTCCACAAGATTATGTTAATCTTCTTTGTTCTTTGAATTTCACAGAGGAACAGTTCAAAACAATTGCAAGATCATCAGCTAACCACAACTGCTCAAATCCATCCTCGGATATCAATTACCCATCATTTATTGCTTTTTTTAGCCCAGAAGGAAACTTCACTTTTTTGGAGCAAAAATTCACGAGGACTGTCACAAATGTTGGGAGTGCTGCAGCCAAGTATAGAGTGAAGGTGAAAGCACCAAGGAATTCAAAGGTTTCTGTGTCACCGCAAACATTGTTTTTTAAGAAGAAAAATCAGAAGCTGAGCTACAGCTTGACCATTCGCTACAAAGACGATGCAGAACAAGAAGTCCAATCTGGTTCAATCACATGGGTGGAAGAGAATGGAAATCATACAGTACGGAGTCCTATTGTTATATCTCCAGAGATAGAGGCCTGGTAGTGAAGCTCTTTTGAAATTTCTAATCGTAACTGTGAAAAGGATTCCATCTGAAATAGCTGGATACCTGCCGGTAAAGCATGCGTACTTTTAAGTTATTGTTGAAATATAATATTTCGCTAAAACATAATTAAGAGCATGACTTGTGCTTATAATGTATTGTGGGCTGGTAAGTACTCATTACTAGTTGTTTCTTTTTAAGCCACAGAAAAGTGCCACCACCAAAGTGGTCTTTTTAAATAGAGCAGTTTCAAGAATATAGATAGGGTAATTCCTTCACAAACTGGTTAACTGGAACTCAATACTTGACTGCTGAATGCTGATGAATAAGACTAATTCTTTATGATAATCGAGCTTCTTATAGGCATGGACTGTATTGGAACAGCTAATGGAAAAAAAAAATAGATCTTCCAGATCCATTTCAATTGTATTACTGTACATCAGGTTTCCATATTGAAATGAAGTCCGGACTCGAACAGAGATGTCCGCACTAATGTGTCCTAACTCTATGATGTTGTCCACATCGGGACTAGGGAGAACCGTTTAGTGTAGACTGTATTAAAGTATTCATGAGTAGTACAACTGAAACTTCTAATTGACTAGTTGTAAAAAAAACATAGACAGCGGCTATGGAAGAACGGATTGTCTCGAACCCGGAACAAGGTATCAAATGTGGTTCTCAAGTCCTCCTCAAAATAGGATATATGCATCCTGGGGAAGTCTTTCACCAGGAATTTGGTTCTGAGTAATGTGGGTGTCTTTTCTTTTTATGATGACGGTGGTGTCCTTCCACTGGCTTACCTCCCACTATAGCATAGTTACTGGGTAACTGTCCACACCAAGGCTAAAGCAGATGGACTAATATGAATGTTAGCTCATATTGATCAGAATTTTTCCTCAGTCTAACCAAAGAATATAAGTCATGCATATGGAACCAAGAAGTTGTTCCTTGGTAGTATAGCCATTAGCGCACAAGCAAACCTTTTGATCTATGTGCCAACAAAACTTTAGACGAGTGAATTGAAAAGTTACCTGAGGTCATTCAGCTTTTGGAAATAGCTACCCTTTCAGCAGGAATCACCGTATACCAACTATTTCTAGGGGAGAAAAGGAAAGAGCAATTTAGAAAAATAGACTGAATTTTAGTTTTTGTGATCAATAATCTGCCAAATAGAAAAAGATTAGACAATTCCTTTTCATCTATCAACAACAGATAAACATAAATAACATGAAATATCGTAGAGCTACCTTTTTTCGAAAATGAAACATTATAGCAGCAGTTAAAAGCATGTGGCTACTGCTTACCAGTTTGATGATCTCTTTGTCTAAAATATTTGTCACCATCATCAGTATTCCTCCACCATTTATCCCATCGAGATTTTAGCCCAACTTCACTTAATTGGAAATCCTGCTCCAAAGCTCCACTGTTCTAAATGTCTTTCATGGGATCAGTGTTGTTTTGTTCAAAGATTAGCTCAAGCTCTAAATATGTCCCAGGTCCATTTCAGCTTATATAATAAAACTGACTGACACTTTAAATATCTACTGGGGAATCATCGTAGTTTCCAACAACATAACCGTATCAAAGGAAAGGTTGCCTACCATTTAACTCGGAACAACAGATAATTTTCTAATTCTCATTATAACTCAACCAAACCAATATAAATTAATCAAAACTATAGGTGGATCAGCTTGCTACACTTTCCCGACTACCTTTGAAATCCTTTTGGTACGATACATGTATATACAAAGTTAAAATGCTTAAACAATATCAAAGGGCTTCGTTATTTATATTTGCTTCCTGTATTATGTGCATTTGAAAATTTTCCTCAATATCAACCTTCAGCATAAATCATATTGTGGCTCTATCCGGATATAGGTACATACAAAGAACAAGTTATCAACAAGTATGAATTTTGCACAATTAAGAGACTTTGAATCCATACTTCTTCTGAATTAAACAAAGTAAAGCACCGATAAAGAGTGTGCCAAAAAATCTCACCACTGTTATAGTTGAATTTAAAAAATAATTGTACAAATGATACTTGGTACCATAAAACTGGGAACCATTATCTATGTTTCTTCTTATTCTCGTGATCTTTGGATTCCAATCCAACGTGCAAAATCCACCCACCTGGTAAGAGAGGGATAAAAATTAATAAGATTAGAAGATTAAAGAAACTTCCAAAGAAAAACATTAGAGCGGAAAGAACTTGTACATCAATGATCCCAAAAAGGTATTGCCAGTTCGAAAAACGAAGCACAGTGCACCAAGCATGATCTTGTTCTTGTGTAGCAAGGGCTCCAATATTCGTTGTTCAATAACTCCTGCAAGGATTTGATACCTGATAAAGGAATAAAATATATAAATGAAATGGCATGGGCCTTCCAATCATTATTTTTTTGACATATAGAGCTCACATGGGGGTGGGGGAATTATGTTTTTGCAGTTACTAGCTTCTTCCTTGGCTTCAAAAGATTACTCTATATTGCATTCATTTCCTTCTGTGGTTTTCTACGACCTAACTACTTATGAGTACATCACAATTCGGAAGGGGAAAGTCTAGGTACATAACTACATATAGGTTATACATTATCAAACTAAAACGTCATGGATGAATTTCAATAAGTTATGGAGCAAATTTGCATAATTCACAATCTGTCCTCCATAATAAAAAGGAGACGGATTCCAGCTTTTATATGCTGTAACGCTATTACGACACAGTAAGATGACAAAACCTCATAATTGTAAAATCTAAAAACACTTTGTATAGGCTTGACATTATAAACAGACTCAAGTTCTTCTAAAGAAGTTTTTAAACAAGGTTTATCCACATTAACTTTATAACAAACACCGCACAGCAAGCTTATGAGCCTTATATAGGGTACTGGTGAATCTAGGAGCTCTATCCAAGAAAAGGTCATCTGTAACAGGGATGTCTCAGAAGAAGATCGTGAAACGGAAGAGTAGATGCATGAAAGAAGATGACAAAGATGCTCAATTAGAAAAAATAGCTGTTTTATGGAAAGAGAATTGGCAGCAATAGAAGAAATTGTTTTTCTACTATAGATGGATATTCTTGAGCTATATTGATGGGGTAAAAACAGTGAAATTTCTCCAAGTACTTCTCTATACTAAGAGATGGAAGAAGCTGATGATTATTTTGGACGACAGTAGTTCTTGAAAATGTGAAATACCTAAGGTTGCTTGAGACTGCCATGTAAACACCATACGCAGCACTGCTAGACAGAACTGGTAGATTCTCAGCTTCACCAGCAAAGGTTTTATCAATAGCCTTCCGTGCGTTGATTAAAGTATTTGTTACACCTGTACCAACCTGGAAATGAGGAAAAGTGAATTAACAAAATGCATCAAAGGTACAGCATGCTAGCTGACACTAAGCAAGCTACAGAATAGTTGAGAAATGACCACTGCACTAAATACTCAGTTATTTACGAACGAAGAAGTATAGTAATTCACAAACAGAAGAATGCATGCACATAATCCCAAAGAGAAGATTACGCGGACAATCTCTGGTGAGCACATATGTAGACATATATATGGATAAATAGATGGAGAGAAAGAGAGAGGCATTTATAAACATACAAGTTTTGGAGGAGATAAATCTAAAAACAATATTGACTTGTCATTTATGTTCAAAAACAGTACCGAAAAGGAATAGATTAACAATGACATTCACATGATATCGTTTAATGTACAACTTGAAAGAGACAGATGTAGAATATCTGCTGTGTTACTTGAATAACACTTCTCCCATATCATGAATTAGGACTTGGTGGTAGCAATTTTCCTAATTATGAAACAGGAAACTGGAATAAGCCTCTTAAAATCAAATAAACACTTCAACAAAGATTAAGATGCTAGATAGGCTCAGAGTAATTAGTCAAATGACATCAAACACTTGAACAGAAGACTAAAACAAATCTCAATTATGGTCCTAACGATAGGTGAAAGACAGCCTTATCAATAAAGAGGCAGTTTTGGAAAAAGCCCCTCTACCTCCACTTGGTAGTGGTAATTAGGTCGGCATACACTCTACCCTCCCCAAACTCCCCTTTGTGGGATTTCATTGGTTATGTTGTTCTTGTTGTTTTGGTCCACTTAAATGTTGGCATTTTCTCAACTAGTGTATACAGAGGAAGCATATCTCAAATAGTTCTTGGTGTAAATTTTACTAACAGTTGACCAAACCAAAAAACAAAAGAAGGTAAAAGTCAAAGCATATGATAACAGCATAATGACTGAAAATTAGAGTATATATTGTGAGTTCCACAATATTTTCTTGTCCACAAAGAAGAAAAGCTCTTGACAGACTTACCAGAGATGCACCTGAACCAACTGCAAATAGTTTGGCTCCATTTCTCTGCAGGACAAGTTATGAGTACTTTAAGCTTCATAAATACATACAACTAGGAGTAAAATATAATAAACCTATTATAAATTTATCAAATGAATTACCACTATGGCGCCTAGTCTCTGTAAAAATGAATAGGAAGTACCAGACAACACAACCTGAGAACAGGATAAATGCAAAGTTCAATCAGTTACTTGTATTGGGTAAGTAAAGGCCATCCTTACCCCACAAAAGGAAGAACAAAGATTATGAAATAAAGATGTTTTAATTTCATTAATCATAAACCTGAAATGCATTGTCCGGGCAATTGTAGAAAAGTTTAGTAAGAGGCCCAGAGCCAATTGCAAGAGAAGGACGGAGACCGACAGTAGGAGCTGGGAGCCAGACTAGCATGAAATCAGCAACAATGGCCATCACCTGAGTAAAATACATGTCACGCCGAAATCAAGTGTAGCATTTATCAGGAAATACTTACTTCTCCAGCACCAAAGAGCAGTGTCCGCAAAAGAAATTATGGCTTTCCATGATTGCCAAGAAAATTGAGGACAAAATTGTTCCCACAACCAACTGTACTAGATTTCATATCAGAATGCTTTCAGTTAGAAGTTAAGCACAAGCTGATTGTTCTTTTACAAACTACCTTATAATAGGCTTGAGAAGTATTAAAATAGTCATCATTGATATGTAAATGTGAAACAAACTTGTTCTGCAGCTCTAGCTAGATAAAAATGCTTTATTTTCTTCACCCCTTTATTATTACTGGTGCAACGTCAATACTGTATTAAATTTGTTTCAGCCCCATTTATGGAAGAAATTGTACCACATCAGCACAGACAAAGTCCAGCTCCTTTGTGAAATTCTCCCTTCGCTTCTCCAGCTCCGCAGCACTCTGAAACATAAGCACATAATTCAGCTATCCACGTGACTATTAATGTAACAAACCAAAGGTCGTTTTGCTACAAATGTTAAATGTCACAACCTGACCAGTCACTACACTTCAATTCAGTAGCATTCATGGAAATGGAGAAACACATACAAGAACTAAATATATACAACTGCTAAATTGATATAAAATGCAAAACTCAGATTGCACGAGGACATGGTAGCCATTTAATAGTTACCTTTACGTCTTTTCACATAAACCATTTACACAATACTAGCTCTCTTTTCTTTTTTGCCTTTTTCGATAAATTCACCCTTAATCTCCTTTTTTTCTGATAATATCTAATATTAGTCTCTCTTAGGACATAGTACATGATCTACTAATTCGAACTTCTTTTCCATATCGAGTAACTCCAATTCAAAACGGTCAGTTAATTAGCATTGGTGAATGGAGATGTTACAACATAATTATTCCATTCATTTCAAAGCTGAAGAGTAAATCTTCCAGTGTAGGTCGTTTGGTACGCGGAATAAGTTGAATAAATTTATACCGTTAGCCAAACGCAGTATCCCATATAAGTTAACCTCTAGAATCTAGCTAGAATGTTAGCACAAAGAAATTAACCTTAGTAAAAATTCCAATGCCACACTCTATAGCAACTTTAGTTAAAAAAAGATCATCAGCCAGCAACCGTTCTCTAAATCCACCAAAGCTGAGCAGCCACCGGAGCACCGGCGACTTTTCGAGCTCCAAAAACCGGTGAACGACGGCCGGAGGTATTTTCCCGGCTTCAATTGCGGAAGCCAAGTCCTTAGGCAGGCTTTCCAATGTCCTTTCGGCTTCAGCCAAAGCCATTATTGCTTCTTTCTTGTTCCTTTCCCCTGCATTCTCGTCATCCTTCCCTCCTCCATCTCCTCCACCTCCTCCGCCGCCACCTCCTCCGCCGTCGATGTTTCCGCCGCCGTGGTGGTTACTGAGAGCGGAGAATATGGGGAAGGAAGTACGAGGAGGGTGAAATTGGGCATTAAGTGAAAAAGTTGAAAAATTGATTGGGTAAGTGAGAGATGAGAAACGAAAAGTTGAAGATTGTTGGCGGCTGAAAGAGGTGGTTGAGAGGTAGAAGGTGGTCGTGGCGGTGGCGATGGCCGCCATTGGAGGTGGTGGAAGTTGTGGACTGTAATGACAGTTGACAGTTAGCTTCTTTTTTTTCTGCCTTTTCTCTATTCTGATTTTTTAAAAATTTTTAAAAAAGGAGAATTTTCTGACACAAATAATTAATAACTCTCTACAAACTTTATATGACTATCATATAATTCTCTCTTAATAGTCCTAAATAAATCTTGCATCATTTTGGCCCTATATTTTCTCTTATCTGATTTATTATCATTTTTAATCCTATGAAGTCATAATTTAAATTGGAAAGATATACAAGTAGTTTTAGGTTATAATTAAAATTTCAGAAATACACTTTAATTAATTAAAGTCTTATTATTTTTAGAATTTATTTTTCTTTTTATAATTTTATATATCTTTTTGGTTACATGACATCCAAATATTTCTCAGGCACTTTAATTACGTAGAGTCACAGAATGTGTCACGTAAGATAAAAAGTGTATAAAATTAAAAAAAATTCAAAAATATTAGAATTTTAGTTTAATTAAGATGTCGATCATAGTCCTAAATATTTGTGCATTTTCCCTATTAAATAAGAGGATATTCTTAAAGTAATTAATATTTGGTTGAAATTGGGTGTTTTACTTATTATTTAGCGCCTAAGTATAATCTCTTAGTTATATTATTATTATTTTTGATCAAATATATTTAATATACTTTTCATTAAAAGTGACTTTAAATATAAAGATCATATTTAATATAATGCAATAATTGTGCAACAATATTTTTTTTAAAAGAAAATTTCATGCATGTGTATCTAGTATCAATTTCCAGGAGTGCATTTAGTGGAATATGAAAGTATATTTCCAATATCAATTTCACTATCGTATTCAAAATCAATTTCATCTAGGATATAAAGTATTAAATTTTTAGTGTATTTCGTATTGAATATAATGTATTTAAAATAAATTTTAATAATATATCCTATTAGATATATGTATCTTATATAAAAAATATATGTATTTGGTATCAGATACAGAAAAGGACCTAAAATATGTTCGAAGCATTAGAAATGATACAAAATTACCATCCATCCACCTATTGGTTCCAAAATGTCCTTCTCATCCACCTATTGGCTCCAAAATACCCTTCTCTTCCACCTTTGGGATCAAAATTAACTACTTATATAATGATTTTAAATTTAAACTATTTAAATATTTTTTTAAAATACATGGCGCTCAAATATTTATTACAATTTAATTTATTAATATCATTTATAAACCAACCCACTACACACTCGTTAGTACTTAAATCCCACCCAATTAATAAACCAATTTGACTATCAAAATCGTCTTAAACACTACTAAAACAAGACGAAATTGTTCGAGTCCGAATCAAAGCCCCAATCTAATTTAGGTTGAGCCGCATATTTAGGAGGACACTTTCAATAGGATTCTCTTTCAAGCTTGAATTCGAAATTTACGATTAAAGGTGAAGAAGTAGTACATCCCAAATTAATCCATGCCCTTTTTTAAAAAAAATAATTGTATTTGTTTTAAATATTAAAACTTTAATATATTATTTTTTTAAAAAAAAATTCTATATTAAGTACCACCACATAATTGAGACAAAGGAATAATTAAGATGAACATAGTGTTTAATTAGTAATGGGTGGGTAGTAAATTTATTTATAAATTATATCAATAATTAAATTATAACAAATATTTTAGCGCCATGTATTTTTTTAAAAAAATTTAAATAGTTTAAATTTAAAATCGTTAAATAAGTGGTAAATTTTGAACCCAAAGGTGGATGACAACTGACAAGGATATTTTGAAGCCAATAGGTGGGTAAGAAAGATATTTTGGAGCCAATAAATGAACGGAGAATAGTTTTATACCATTTCTAATACTTTAAAAATATTTTAGATCCTTTTCCATATCAAATATGCACTAATACATTTCTTAATGACCTCCAAGTGTCATAACCATGAGCAAGAAGAGGAGAGAGAGAAATAAGTAGGATAGATGCGGACTAAAGAAACAAAAAGAAGTTTGATAAGAAGTTATTAAACGCGGAGTGATTATGTAATTGTATATTTATATAAAAAAGAACCCTAGGCTCGCTTACGTGGAGCCACCATAAGCAAGAATTTTCTTTTAATTTTATTTATTTTCAAAACTAGCCTTCCACTTTCATGAAGAATTACAATTTTAATGAAGAATTGCGCTTTTATCAAAATTTGTGACTTTTATGAAAAGTTGTTAATTGTGATTTTAATGAAGAGTAGCGACTTCTTTCAAAAGTTGTGACTTTTATAAAAATTTGTGACTTTAATGAAGAGTTGCGATTTTATGAAAAGTTGCGACTTTTATGAGAGGTTGTGAACTTTTCGAAGGGTTGCAACTTTTCCAAATAGTTGAAACCTTTTTGATAAGATACAATAAATATTTGTTCACACTACCCTTTATTGTCTACAAATAGAGGATTTCCTCTCATTTTAAAACAACAAACATTCTGATCTTCTTCTTCTACTTTCATAAAACTAGTTTCCGAAACGTGCGTTGCACGTTTGCCTCATACAATTATTATAAAGTTAAATTATTATATAATGTTGAAATTAGAAATATTAGTTTTACCAATTTATATTTTATTTATTAAATAAAATTCATAATAATCGAATAGTACATTGACCATCAAGCAAGAAATATGAAAAAATAATTATATTATTATAGCATCTAATAATATGAATATATCTATATGACTTATTCTTAATAATCTCTCATTACGCCCCATATTAGTAAGTACACAAATTGTGTCTAGATGCATGTATTTAAATATGATTATTTAATATTAAATTAATTATATATTAATATTTAATTTAGTTTAGGAATAAAATAAGGGCAAAATGGTGATTCAACTTTTAAGTTAAGAACTTCCCACTTATAATAATACGAGTATATGTTATATCATAAAAAAAAAAATCATCTACCAGACTAAGTACAAATATGTCATAAATATTTTCTTGGGATAGCTTAATATATATAGGTTGTAGACTACTGAATGTGAATATAATCGAAGACATCTATAATCTTTTTCAACAGGTCGCATTAGTACCAATTTATACTCTATCAATAGTTATTTCTCCAAACTCAAAAAAGAATTTTAGAAAATTATAAAAATATTGAACCAAACTAAATAAGTATTAAGAGAATGATTTCTATAATCTGGCCATGTACAAAATTACACTAATAACTTATCTTTTAAGTCTAGCAGGGCACTCTTATAATCGAAGGTTCTGATACCATCATTCTGCTATCGAAAAAGACAAGCATATCAAAGAAATCATAAGAGTTTTCAGAATGTTCATCTATGTATTTTTCTTTGTACCTACAAAATTAAAATATGCAAAGATGAAACAAAAAGAAAAGAAATAATACATACTTACTGGAGTATCTCCGATGAACATATGAAATTAGGAAGATGGTAGATTAGATTTTTGAATGATTAACATAGAATACACACAATATATTATAGTAAATGAGACTCTTTGTTTCCCTTGTCTGTTATGCCTTTTCAGTTGCATTATTTAAATATGTCTTCATTGTTATATGATAGAATTACTGAAGGCTGAAACTAATAATTATACATTGTAATTAAGATACTTTTATATTTAATATTAAAAAGTAACTCCAAGAAATTGAACAAATTACAAAAAAATTAATTTCTCATTAAAATAATTTCTCACCTATTAGAGCATCAAATAAGAATTAAGGAAACATAAATCAACACATGTAAGCAAATTAACAATTAATTAATTTATAAATAGGCTAAGAGATAAACTTCAAAAATTTTAAACTATTTTTTTAAAAAAATAACAGGAAAACGTGTCTTTAAGATAATTAAACTTTATTATATACTTTATATACTAATATTTTACTAATAACCAATTAGATGATTTTTACAATTTCAATGTAAGGATAGGGGTAAGACTTTTCAAATTTAAAAATTAAGAGTAATTAAGTTAAGACTATAAAATAATTAGCAATTTATTTACTAATATTTAATTACTTTGATTATGATTTAGTACAGGGGCAAAATAGTAATTCAACTTTTGCCAAACTTTCTTCCCACTTATAATAATATATGATTAAATATTTTGTACTTTGCTCCTGTTGAGTAACTTATTGACACCACTGTCTTTGTATCAATAAGTTGGTGAATAAGATCGTTCTAGTCTGAGAGGATGTAAATTTTAAAACCTCTGATATTGGAGGGGAATAGTTTTCTTAAGAGGACATTGTGCATTTAGTGGACTCGATTTTTTCCTTTCTATTTCATTCTATTTTTACATATTTCGATATTTTTTTTACGCTCATTAATTTATGCATATGATATTAATTGTTGTTTTTGAGTACATGTTTTAAACTCTTTTGTTTATGGTTTTACAAAGTTATTGTCTCTGGTTATATCAAACATATAGACATATAGTACGTATTTTCATTGTGCAGAAAATAATTCTTGTATTCAGTTCCAAGAATTCATGTTTTGATATTCAACATTAAATTCTATAACTTAAAGTACTATATATAAACTTATATAGTATCTATTTTTACATAGATATGAAATTTTGTACTTATGAATCGAAGAAATTCATTATTCAAGTTCAAAAGTTATAATTGTTTCATGTTCAAGCGTAATCTCTCTCTTTTTTAAATATATTAACAAATTTTTGAATTTTCTCCTAAGACATATATCACAATTGTATAATCTATGCAACTTAAATGTTTCTTTTTATTACGAAATGTCTTAATATATATTCTTATTTTCTTCTTCTTTTTTTCCTTTTAATGTTGATTAAAGAAGCAATGATTTATTATTTCGTGAATAATTCATTCATTGGAGATTCTTGAGTTATGTGATAACGGCAAATAATCAAGTTCATGTTAGAATATTGCTAATATTTTTTAAGAATCTATTTTCCTATTATTTTCACTGTGTAAAAAATTATTTGCAAATTTAAATGCAATTATTATTTATGATCGCGCGAAGCACGGATAAATTACTTGGTTATTTTATAATATAATGAAATTTAATAGATGATAGGGATGTTATGTAAATTTTTTTTTCAAAATTAATTAGTCCTGATTAGAAGTGTGACGTATCCAAAATTTAATAACAACCCTTAAACATGTTTGTCATACGCTACCAGATTAAGGGAGTGGTCCATAAAGTGTAATTTTCACTTGTGGCTATCTTTATCAATTCAATACCATATATTATACCATTTTCTCTATATTTTACTCACAAAAGTGCAACTTTTGATCATATTATATAAAAAATTTAGTTAAAGAGTTCATATTTATCCAACTTCTCTAAAACTCTGTGTAAGTAACATTATTCAAGTAGCCAATGTTAATTTTTTCTTGAACTTCCTTTAACTTCAATGTTTTTACTTAGCTTATTGAACCACATAGTGGCCCAGTCTACTTTTTTTTTTCTTTTTTTCTTTTCTCATTTGAAGTAGTATATGTAAAGTTAAAACATATACGACGAAATATTGACTGTAGAAGATAAGCAGGAGTATAAATTATGTCCATGAAATTCAATCCCATATCCATATTTGTGATCCAAAACAAACATAATAAAGTTGTGATCCACTTCCATCTTTTTATTTCCACAAGACAGTGAATGCTAATTAAGTTAGAAGGAACATTCCTCTATTTATAGAGTCCTAAACCTTTTCCTACAAGAAAAGGATTAGTCAATTCAAAACATTTTCCTAAAAGGAAAACCTATTTATGGTAAGAAATTTAGGGCAAACCCAACAAATCTCCCCCTTGGCCTGAATTTCTGACAAAATAAATTTGTCCACCTTCTTCACTTAATCTTCAACACTTGCTTCTCCTCGCCATAATCTCCTTTGCAAAATTTATGTCTCAACACAGAGAATCTCTCTGAAACAATTTCTCCAACAAAATCTTCGTTACTGTCAAAAAAGGTTGCGGCTAGAATTACACCCGTCAAGATGAACACCTCTTTCTAACCTGGTTCAATCATCGATTATCGAACCACTGAACCTGACTTCATCATTGAATCTGGCTCTGATACCACTTGTTATGGTTTCTTCCGTTTAGACATATCATCTTGCTCATATTCCCCTCCATATAGATAACCTTAGCTCTGATACCACTTGTTAGGATCGAAAATAAGCAGGTGTAAATGCGGAAGCTAGCAAAGCAAACTTCGAAAGACCACGAGTAAGAAGACAATGAGAAATATACCAAAAGACACAAAGATTTAACGTGGTTCGGTCAATCGACCTACGTCCACAAAGGAGATGAGCAATCCACTATAAATATGAGAGTACAAAATACAGAGAGAAACAACCTCAACCAATTCACTCGGAATACATGGGAGGTTCACACAAGTGATAATGTATCAAGCTTGTGACCCATAAATTCTCCCCCTAACCAAAACTCTCAAAGCCCTTAAGACTACATTGTGAATGCTGATTAAGTTAGAAGGAACATGCCTCTATTTATAGAGTCCTAAACCTTTTCCTACAAGAAAAGGATTAGTCAATCCAAAACCTTTTCCTACAAGGAAACCTATTTATGGTAAGAAATTTAGGGCAAACCCAACAACAGTGACTATACATAAAAAGCAAAACCTACCCCATGATACTTATGATGATGACATCTCTATTGCTCGGACTTTTTAAAAATGTCATTAGTATGTCAGATTATATTTTTTAAAAACCGACACGAGTGCCACAATATTTTGTGATGGATAAACTCAAACCAGAAATCAAATTATTCATTGGAATTAAACTCAATTAGTACTGACTACGTGTAATAGTTTATATTGGTAGAAGATTGACATACTCTTGTGGAGTTGCATCGTATATTAGCCCGGGATCAAGTGCTCTGCTGGGATCAATGAGCCCTGATCCAATGCCGTATGGTGTTGTTGGTTCGTTGGTAGTAGCCACGTTGATTCGCTTTTGAGTGCTATCCATAGGGTCGGCAGTGGTCATTATTGCTGATTTAATAGCTGATGGACTCCAATCAGGATGTACGGATTTTAGCATTGCAGCAATTCCAGATACATGAGAACTAGCCATGGATGAGCCTGATTCGATGTTGCAGTCACTTCCCCAAAACATGCTAGTACCAACACGGATGGAATCTACTTCCGGTGGCCAGGCGCCTATAACTGACACCCCTGGTGCTATTTATATCCGGCTTTGATATTCCAACATAGCTTCGAGCAGGACCTCTACTGGATGAATAGGCGAGTTTGGGTGTAGGTGCGGTGACATCTTCGTACGTCTCTTGAAAATGTATGCTCACAGTAGGGTGCTCAGTTTTCCTGATGTAATCTTTCACTTGCTTACCTTCCTTTCTGCCAATCACAACCCCAGGGCTGTGAAATGATTTGGAGGTGAGTGCTCTTGGATCAGAAGAAATGTAGATAGCTGCCAGAAATCCAGTATCCGTTACGCTGTTCATTTGAAAGGAAAATCCAATTGCAAGATCAGAGGAGAAATCCTCCGGACCATCACAAACAACGACTTGAATGAAGGGTGCCAAGGCATTGGATAACAATTCAGTTGAATTGCAAGAAGAGGCGGTCTTGTTATACGTCAGGGTTGTATCCTTGATAATTGCTCTCAAGGGAAACAAACTCCAACCCCTAATCTTTTGCCCATTGCCTAGAGTTAGAGTCCCTGCAAAGGTTCGTCCTGTGGAAGCTGATCCAACAGTCATGATCCATGGGGCTCCGTTCACTAGAGTTCCAAAATCTGGACCACGATTACCAGCTGAACCAGTAACGAGAATGCCCTTCATCATATAGCACCAAAAGCCCCAATTGCTATATTGTCTCTATGTAGAGGAACATGAGCTGATCCACTAGACATGGATATGATATCAACTCCATCAGCAACTGCCTGATCCATACCAGCAATCATATCTGAACTAGTTATCTATCAAAGTTCACGCCATGATACTTTGTAAATAGCCAACCTAGCACGGGGAGCAACCCCTTTTGCAGTTCCCTTTCCATATCCGAAGTAGGAATCTCCTTGGACATAATTTGCTGCAGCAATTGAGGCTATATGTGTACCATGACCCCAAGAATCCCGGGCAGAAAATGTGGTAAGATTCACATGAGTATTCTCAGATACAGCTCCCTTGTAAAAGTAATTAACCCCAATAATTTTTCTATTGCACAATGAAGAGTTGAAATCAGCGTGCCTGCTCGACAAATTCCCTTCCACCTTTTAGGGATTTCATGCATACCATCATCGCTAAAGCTACGCGATTCAGGCCATATCCCCGTGTCAACGATACCAATAATGACATCTTGGCCAAAATTAGAAGCTGGCCAAAGACCAGAGGAAGGATTGAGGTTAAGGAACTCAGGAGTATCTGTAGTGTGGAGTTCTATGGTACCGTCTTTATGAGCTGAAACAAATCCTGGAGACTTTTTCAAAGCTTCTAGTTTATTTTGGGACAAAACGGAACTGAAGCCATGAAATACATTGTCATAAGAATATAGAAGCTTTGGAGCAGGATGGTGGCTATTAAGTGAAGCAGGAGTTATAATCTTAATGGATTCAATTGTAGAAGAATGTCAGTGATGGTGAGTAGCAAATATCTTAGGCATTAAAGACTTGTCCAAATGGACAATGTATGTGCTACTCTCTGCTAAACAGAGAAAAGGACCAAACAGAAAGAAGAAACAAGATAGCAGTAGTTATTAGGCCACTCCAATTTGAATTTTGAATGATGATTGTATACTATACTTCTATAAGAATTTATAGATGAATGCAGTTGTGGTAGATATTTCAAATTTGAAGATAAGCATCATTTCTTTCATGTCAGAGATTTGGTAGTACAAATGTGATGATGTAAAATGCCATTGCATTGTCCTTAGGCGGCTACTAATCAAGCGGTTCCCATGCCAGGGGTCGTTTGGTCGGGAACAAGTTATCACAGGATTAGTTATTATTTGAAGAATGTCCTCTTTACGGCTCCCAATCTAAACTCGTGCTTCATTCATGATCCAGCTCTCTCATCCACATCAATAGTTGAATATTATCAACTGGCTAAAACTGGATTCAGCTCTCCAAAAAAGGAATATGAAATTCTGAATGGAGTTTGCTTAAACACTTCTTTGAAGTAACTGAAGAATCGGGACCCTATAATTACACAGTGATCCGAATATCAAATTCTAGAAAAAAATAGAACAGTAAAATTAATTTATTTTGGTTTGGTTCGATTTTCGATATTTATATCCACCACTACCACTAGTATTTACCAAAATATCTTACTATCTCATAATGCTATATACTCACAAGACATTTATGGTTGAGAGACAACTGAATATATCCACTTGGGTTGGGAAGGGGATGGGAGCCATCACTATCTACTTATTTAGCTGGCCACTGGTAGCAATCCCTACTCTGCAGGTGGACTGGTGAGGTCTTTAAAGTCTCATTTACTCCAGCAAATCCTAAGACTTTTCAACATGCATGTTGGGATGGACAGCACAGTACTAACAAATGAAGTTAACTTCCCAAAATGTCAAAGACTTTTAAAAAAGAATGGTATTACTATCTGATTTTCTTTCTAAAATTTCAGTTTTAAATTCTAGCTAGATTCGTTAGACATTTCATCACTATCCAAATAGGCACAATTAGTCCAGATTTGGGAGATAAAGAGCCATCTATCAAGAGTTTGTTCATTCTCAAGATTTGAACAAGAGATATCTAGTCATCTCACTCCTAGTTATCCAAACATAACTTTAAGCTCTCTCTCTCCCCACCCCCTTACCCCCCAGGCACACTGTCTACATGATTGATTTTTAGTCATTCATCAAACTCGGAACGATGAAAAATGTCACTATGGCCTCCTCTCCCCGGGATGATTATCAACTCCACAGCACAATTGCACCGGTAATTTTGAGTCATTCATGAAACTTGATTGGTAAGAGTTCACTTTTACACATATCTGCTGTCTTTACTACATTAGTGTCACTAAAGCTCATCCCAATCTTCTCCGCCTAACAGTATTAATTGTTACAAGGGCCTAATCTTTTTATATGTGTTATCCTACAAAGTCAATTGAATATTTGAGTAATGTGTAGTGAGTGAAAATGGGATCAAGAAACATTTGGTTCCCATATTCTCCATATCCTGTCTTGTTTTCATGGGCCCTTTCTGCTCATCTCTTTTTAGCTATAGCACAAAGATCCGCTTATATTGTCCATTTGGACAAATCTTTAATGCCTATGTCTTTACTGATCACCATCATTGGCATTCTTCTACTATTGATTCCATCAAAGCTTCTGTTCCTTCATCAGTAGACAGATTCCACTCTGCTCCAAAACTTGTTTACTCTTATGATCATGTGTTTCATGGCTTCAGTGCTGTTTTGTCCAAAGATGAACTGGCAGCGTTGAAGAAGTCACCAGGTTTCATTTCAGCTTATAAAGACAGAACTGTGGAACCTGACACTACTTACACATTTGGTTACCTCAAGCTCAATCCTTCATACGGGTTATGGCCAGCTTCTGGTTTAGGCCAAGATATGATCATTGGTGTTCTTGACAGTGGCATCTGGCCAGAATCTGCAAGTTTTTAAGATGACGGTATTCCTGAAATCCCCAAAAGATGGAAGGAATTTGCAATCCAGGCACCCAGTTTAACACTTCCATGTGCAACAGAAAACTCATTGGGGCTAATTACTTCAACAAGGGACTTTTGGCTGATGATCCCACTCTGAACATTTCCATGAATTCTGCTAGGGATACTAATGGTCATGGCACACATTGCGCTTCCATTGCTGCTGGGAACTTTGCGAAAGGTGTTTCCCATTTTGGATATGCACAAGGAACAGCAAGAGGGGTTGCCCCGCAAGCTAGGATATCTGTATACAAGTTTAGCTTTCGTGAAGGAAGCTTAACATCGGATCTAATTGCTGCTATGGACCAAGCTGTTGCAGACGGTGTTGACATGATATCCATTTCTTTTAGTAACCGTTTCATTCCCTTATATGAAGATGCTATATCTATTGCTTCTTTTGGAGCTATGATGAAGGGAGTGCTGGTTTCAGCTTCAGCTGGAAATCGAGGTCCAAGTTGTGGAACTTTAGGCAATGGATCTCCATGGATCTTGTGCGTGGCAGCAGGCTTCACCGACCGGACATTTGCAGGAACATTAACTTTGGGCAATGGATTAAAAATTAGGGGGTGGAGCTTGTTTCCTGCAAGAGCCTTTGTCAGGGATTTTCCGGTGATTTACAATAAAACTCTATCTGATTGCAGTTCAGATGAGTTGTTATCACAATTTCCTGATCTCCAAAACACCATCATCATTTGTGACTATAATAAACTTGAAGACGGTTTTGGTTTTGATAGTCAAATTTTTCATGTCACTCGAGCAAGATTTAAAGCAGGTATATTTATCTCTGAAGATCCAGCAGTGTTCAGGGTTGCTTCTTTTACCCACCCCG
Organism: Solanum pennellii; assembly: GCF_001406875.1. Taxonomy (NCBI): domain Eukaryota; kingdom Viridiplantae; phylum Streptophyta; class Magnoliopsida; order Solanales; family Solanaceae; genus Solanum; species Solanum pennellii. Next base: position 92,682,975 of record NC_028637.1, read on the forward strand.
GAGTTGTGATTGACGAAAAGGAAGGGAAAGAAGTCATCAATTACGTTAAAAACAGTGTTTCTCCCACGGCCACCATAACATTCCAAGAAACATATTTGGATGGAGAAAGGCCAAGCCCATTTCTTCTTGGATACTCATCACGAGGGCCCTCCAGAAGCTATGCAGGAATCGCAAAGCCAGATATTATGGCTCCAGGGGCACTTATTCTTGCAGCAGTTCCACCTAATATCCCTTCGGTTTCTATTGAGAACCTACAATTAACCACTGATTACGAGCTTAAATCAGGCACATCCATGGCTGCACCTCATGCAGCTGGAACTGCAGCAATGCTAAAAGGCGCACATCCTGATTGGAGTCCTTCAGCTATTCGCTCTGCCATGATGACTACCGCAAACCATTTGAATAGTGCACAAGAGCGTATTACAGAGGACGACGACATGGTAGCCTCGCCTCTAGGCATCGGATCAGGGCATGTTGATCCAAACAGGGCACTTGATCCCGGCCTAGTATATGATGCTACTCCACAAGATTACATAAATCTTATATGCTCTTTGAATTTCACAGAAGAGCAGTTCAAAACATTCGCAAGATCATTAGCCAATTATCACAACTGCTCAAATCCATCAGCTGATCTCAATTATCCATCATTCATTGCCTTTTATTCATACAGCCAGGAGGGTAACTACCCCTGGTTGGAACAGAAATTCAGGAGAACCCTTACAAATGTTGGTAAAGGTGGGGCAACTTATGAAGTAAAAATAGAGTCTCCCAAGAACTCTACAATTTCAGTGTCACCACAAACATTGGTGTTCAAGAACAAAAATGAGAAGCAAAGCTATACTTTGACAATTCGCTATAGAGGTGACGAGAAAGGAGGTCAAGATGGTTCTATCACTTGGGTTGAAAAGAACGGAAATCATTCTGTAAGAAGTCCAATGGTGATAACTTCCACAGTTGATGTTTGGGCTTCAAACAATTAGGATTTAGGACCATCAGATTATGTATGCTGAATGAAAAAGTTGTGTTATTCGATAACCTACTTTAAGTCTATTTATCCCTAAGAACTCATTGATCAATAGTAAAAGAAATCTTTTTCTAGAGTTTGTATATTATGATTCTTCTGTGGATAGGATAAGTCTCATTAGTCAAGCAAAAGCCTAAAACAGTCTACAGACTTCTCAAAAGATATTTTGGGGGAAGGACTAAATATTCAATATGTGGGATAAGAATTTTGACTTTGCTATAAGTAAATAGTTGCCCCTTAAAAAATATCTCTGATAAAGTTTAGACGACATACAAAGAGAGAGTTCAATAAGCTTTCTGTTAATAATTATGAATGGTCATTTCTCTTTACTAATCTTCCAGTTCTCATTCATGATTCTCCAGATTAACAATGCTAATCAAAATTATTGTCATCATAAATTATTCAGAAGCAGAGAATATGATAAATAACATTTAATTAGGTGGATAAGAGGGGTCACATTTGAGTCTGACATATAGGTCCCTTTCAGGCTTGATGGTAAAGTTTGCTTTTACATAAGCCGCCTATCTTTACTGAATTAGCTCATTTTCGATGGATAAGAAGAGTCAACTTATCTAGCTGTACTGATTGCTAAAGGGACCTCATATGCTTCTATACTTCATCCTATAAAGTCGAATGAATATTTGGTGTCTTAAGAACACAAGTGTGTAGTAAGTGATGAACATGGGATCTAGAAATATTTGGTTTCCATGTCCATATCTGATCTTGCTTTCCTGGTTCCTTTCTGCTCATATCTTCTTAGCTATGGAACAAAGATCCACTTACATTGTCCACCTTGACAAGTCCTTAATGCCAAATGTCTTTGCTGATCACCATCATTGGCACTCTTCCACCATTGAATCCATCAAAGCTTCTGTTCCTTCATCAGAAGACAGATTCCACTCTGCTCCAAAACTTGTTTATTCTTATGACAATGTGTTTCATGGCTTCAGTGCTGTTTTGTCCAAAGATGAACTGAAAGCTTTGAAAAAGTCACCAGGTTTCATTTCAGCATACAAAGATAGAACTGTGGAACCTCACACTACTTACACATCTGATTTCCTCAAGCTCAATCCTTCATATGGCCTATGGCCAGCTTCTGGTTTAGGCCAAGATATGATTGTGGCTGTTCTTGACGGTGGAATCTGGCCCGAATCCATGAGTTTCCAAGATGATGGTCTGCCAGAAATCCCCAAAAGGTGGAAAGGAATTTGTAGGCCCGGTACCCAGTTTAACACTTCCATGTGCAACAGAAAACTCATTGGGGCTAATTACTTCAATAAGGGTATTTTGGCGAATGATCCCACTGTGAACATCTCCATGAATTCTGCCAGGGATACTAATGGTCACGGCACACATTGCGCTTCCATTGCTGCTGGGAACTTCGCCAAAGGTGTTTCCCATTTTGGATATGCACCAGGGACAGTAAGAGGGGTTGCTCCACGAGCTAGGATAGCTGTGTACAAGTTTAGCTTCAATGAAGGAACTTTTACATTAGATTTAATTGCTGCTATGGACCAAGCTGTTGCAGACGGTGTTGACATGATATCTATTTCTTTTGGTTACCGTTTCATTCCCTTATATGAAGATGCTATATCAATTGCCTCTTTTGGAGCTATGATGAAGGGAGTGCTAGTTTCAACATCAGCTGGAAATCGAGGTCCAAGCGTGGGAAGTTTAAGCAATGGATCTCCATGGATCTTGTGTGTGGCATCAGGCCACACTGACAGAAAATTTTCAGGAACTTTGACTTTGGGAAATGGGTTAAAAATTAGGGGATGGAGCTTATTTCCTACAAGAGCCTTTGTCAGGGATTCTCCAGTGATTTACAACAAGACTCTGGCCACTTGTGATTCAGTTGAATTGTTATCGCAAGTTCCTGATCCCGAAAGCACCATCATCATCTGTGATTATAATGCAAATGAAGATGGTTTTGGTTTCACCATTCAAATTTCTACCGTCATTCGAGCAGGACTGAAAGCAGGCATCTTCATCTCTGAGGATCCAGGAGTGTTCAGTTCTTCTTCTTTTCCCTACCCGGGAGTTGTGATTGACAAAAAGGAAGGGAAACAAGTCATTAATTACGTTAAAAGCAATGTTGCTCCCACGGCCACTATCACGTTTCAAGAAACATATGTGGATGGTACGCCTGCCCCAGTTCTTGCTGGAAGCTCAGCACGAGGGCCCTCCAGAAGCTACTTGGGCATCGCAAAGCCAGATATTATGGCACCAGGGGTACTAATTCTTGCAGCATTTCCACCAAATCTCATTTCAGTAAGTATTCAGACGAACTTAGACCTATCCAGTGATTACGAACTTAAATCAGGCACATCCATGGCTGCTCCTCATGCTGCTGGAATTGCAGCAATGCTGAAAGGTGCACATCCTGAATGGAGTCCTTCTGCAATTCGCTCCGCTATGATGACCACAGCAAACCATTTGGATAGTATTAAAAAACCTATAAAAGACGATAATAACTGGGTTGCCACACCCCTAGACATGGGTGCAGGGCATGTTGACCCAAACAGAGCTCTTGATCCCGGGCTAGTATATGATGCCACTCCACAAGATTACATAAATCTTATATGCTCTATGAATTTCACCGAAGAGCAATTCAAAACATTTGCAAGATCATCAGCCAATTACCACAACTGCTCAAATCCATCAGCTGATCTCAACTATCCATCATTCATTGCATTGTACCCGTATAGCCTGGAGGGGAACTTCACCTGGTTGGAGCAGAAATTCAGGAGGACCCTTACAAATGTCGGTAAAGGTGGAGCAACTTATAAAGTGAAGATAGAAACTCCAAAGAATTCCACAGTTTCAGTGTCTCCACAAACACTGGTGTTCAAGGGGAAAAATGATAAGCAGAGTTATAATTTGACAATTCGATATATAGGTGATAGTGATCAGAGTAGGAACTTTGGGTCGATCACTTGGATTGAAGAAAATGGCAACCACACTGTTCGGAGTCCTATAGTGACAACTACCATTATTGAGGTATGGGATAGCGAAGACTAAGGCGATCAGATTCTTGAGAAGCAAGTACACTGTACAAGACTAAAGGGAATTAAGGGGGGGGGGGGATTTATGTATAAATACTGAATGAAAAATTTGTCCTATCAAAAAGACATCGGAATAAATAATGTATGCATTAGGAGCAACTTTGTGCCAAAAAACTTCCCAACATTGCCTATTTTTTACCCCTGATTACTGTGATCAATCCAAATCGTCAAATGTGTATTCCTGCTTCTCAAGTTTGCATTTGAAAGGAGATGTATTTTAAAATATAAACGTCTTGTCTTTCTAAATCTTTGGAACAACTTTTATAATATGAACACTTCAATTTGTGGGTGTATAAAATAAAGAAAAGGACTTACCAAAAAGAGCATAGCTGATCGTTTGAAGGCATTTACGTTGTTATCTCAATGAAAGCCAACCTATTGGATTCATGGGAGATATATAGCTGATAAGACATTACAAGTGCACTAAACCTAGGTTAATGAATTGCCACAAAATGACAGGCAATTTTCAACTTAGTAAGGTGGTTCATCGACAATCTGATTATTCACACAAGAAAACCAAGAAGCTAACAATCTAGGTTAGGAAAGTTTGAGTGGGTATGAAGCAGGAAAGACTAAAATATTTTTGTTTAGCATAAATGAACTACGATAAAATAAGAAGATGAGGGTCTATCAGCCTTCGGTGACAGTGGCGGAAGCAGCTTTTCAACTAGTTCATTCCAATTCAGCATTTTCGTTTGGACCATATTTCCTAGTATCATTCCTATGTTCATTGCTATACCGTCATTTATCCATGTTGGACGTTACTTGCCCCTGAAATTTTATTAGCCTTGTCTTTTTTCTTGTTCATCACATCTAAACTCAGCCCTGTTATTGCTTTAACTGGTGAAAAGTTCAAATTTACTCATTTATAGAGTGGGAAGTAGGGAAGTTTGAATTTTTGGAAAAGAGTCTAAATTACCCCTTGAACGATACGAAATAGATCACTTATAATTTCTGTAGCATTTTGAGATAAAAACTGCTCCACCGTTATCCTAAAAGATCACACATATCTTCAAGAGTTAACAACCCAAATTTGTAATGACGTGGCAAGCGCAAGCCAGGTGATCAGTCATTTGGGTTGAAGAAAATGGCAACCAGGCAGTTAGGAGTCTTATAGTTACAACTAAACTGTTGAGGTCTGGGTGATTCTTGAACTAAGAGGGATATTATATATGTATAAATACTGAATTAAAAGTTTTTGTCCAATCAAAAAGGCATTGCCTATTTCTTTTATCCCTAAAGTATGATCAATCCAAATCAACAATGTTGATACACAAAAAAACCATGTTAAGAAAGAACAATGAAGAACATTAAAGAAAGAAGATTTTACCCAATTGTGAGGAGAAGTCACTACAAAGAACTTCTCAGCATGCTATTGGGGATTTTGGGGAGGGTTTCCCTTTTTTTGTCTCTGCTCTGTTACAACTTACAATTGATTGTTGTCTTTTTGAAGAAAATACAAAAATATTTAGGTTTTATTAGTTTTCGTTAAGCTTAAAATGTCAGAATTCGAATCACACCTCTGAATATTAAGATGTGTTTTAAGATTTAGAAGTTTAAATCTAAATACACATCTGAATATTTTTCTCTTTTAAAAAAGAATGACCTAGTTTCCTTTTTAGTCTGTTTAAAAAAGAATGACTCATTTTCTTTTTTGGCAACACTTTAACTTCAACTATCCACGTGACATGTTTTAGGCCGCAAGATTAAAGGATATTTTGGTACATTTGACATAACTTTAATTTAGAACCACAAGATTAAAAAGTCTTTTTTCTTTTCTTAAATTTCGTTTCAAGTCAAACTAAATCATTCTATTTGAATCGGAGAGAATAATGATTTATGTCAGTGGTTAGTAATAATAGTGGTGACAGTTGTGATGGAAAAGATGATTAATGTTGTAGTGACTAATGTGATGGTAACTGAAGAACGTGTGGTAGTTAACGATATGTTGTTGTCAATTAGCAACCGTACTAATTGTAATAATGAAAATAGTGTAGTAGATATTGATCGCAGTGATGATAATGTGATTGATAGTGATAGAAGAAAGGGTGGACTGTTTGATGGAGGTGGAGGTGACTTGTAGTAGTAGAAGTGGTTAGGGATCGTGTAGAAGTGGTTAGGGATCGTGGTTGGTGGTTAGTGACGTAATTATATATAATTAACCATAGTGATAATGATGATAATGGCAAAGATGATTGGTAATGATGTGATTGTGGATAAAATGGTAAGAAAAGTTATCCACACTCCGCCAAGATAGACTGAGGCGGCTGTTTTTATTTACGTTTATATCAAAACATTTATTAGAAGCTGAGTGATTTGCCGCATCCCATCGTTACGTCCCACTACATTATTGATGTTGAGTCATTCATTGAACCTGAGACCACAAAAAAACAAAAAGGACTCTATGGCGATTTATCCCCTCGTTGAAAAGGAAAATGAAATATGTATCTGTTTGTTTGATTTTATTTAAAAGAATGACACATACTCTACTTGTTTAATTTTTCGACAATGTTTACTACTATTTCCAGAAAGGGGTATATGATCAATAAGAAAGGGTGAAATATTATTGCATTGAGATATTGATAAAAAAAATTATATTACAGTATAAGAAAATAACAGTGAATTGAATGGATAACAAGAGTCAAGATTGACATCTAAGGTGCTATCAAGCTTTTGATTGGTTTACACAAGCCGCCGCCTATATTTACTGCATTAATACCTCTTAGGTCATTTCAGTATCCACCTAACAGAATTGATTGCTAAAGGGGCCTCATATGCTTCTATTTTTTAAACTTATAAAGTCAAATGAATATTTGGTGTCTTAACAAGTGTAATATAGTGAGTGAACATGGGATCAAGAAATATTTGGTTTCCTTCTTCTTTACATCTAGTCTTGCTTTCATGGGTTTTTTTTGCTCATCTATTTTTAGCTTTAGCACAAAGATCCACTTACATTGTCCATCTTGACAAGTCCTTTATGCCTAATGTCTTTGCTCATCACCATCATTGGCATTCTTCCACTCTTGATTCTATCAAAGCTGTTGTTCCTTCATCAGTAGACAGATTCCACTCTGCCCCAAAACTTGTTTATTCCTATGACAATGTGTTTCATGGCTTCAGTGCTGTTTTGTCCAAACATGAACTGGCAGCTTTGAGGAAGTCACCAGGTTTCATTTCAGCATACAAAGACAGAACTGTGGAACCTCATACTACCCATACATCTGATTTCCTTAAGCTTACTCCTTCGTCGGGGTTGTGGCAAGCTTCTGGTTTAGGACAAGATGTGATCATTGGTGTTCTTGACGGTGGAATCTGGCCAGAATCCGCGAGTTTCAGAGATGATGGTATGCCTGAAATACCCAAAAGGTGGAAAGGTATTTGCAATCCAGGCACTCAGTTTAATACTTCAATGTGCAACAGAAAACTCATTGGGGCTAATTACTTCAATAAGGGAATTTTGGCGAATAATCCTACTGCGAAAATCTCCATGAATTCTGCCAGGGATAATGATGGTCATGGCACACATTGCGCTTCCATCGCTGCTGGGAACTTTGCTAAAGGTGCTTCTCATTTTGGATATGCACCGGGGACAGCAAGAGGGGTTGCTCCACGAGCTAGGATAGCGGTCTACAAGTTTAGCTTTGATGAAGGAACACTATCATCAGATTTAATTGCTGCTATGGACCAAGCTGTTGCAGACGGTGTTGACATGATATCCATTTCTTATGGATACCGTTTCATTCCCTTGTATGAAGATGCTATATCCATTGCTTCTTTCGGAGCTATGATGAAGGGAGTATTGGTCTCAGCTTCAGCTGGAAATGAAGGTAGCGGTTCATCTGTAGAAAATGGATCTCCATGGATCTTGTGTGTGGCATCAGGCCACACTGACAGGAGATTTGGAGGAACTTTGACTTTAGGCAATGGATTAAAAATTAGGGGGTGGACCTTGTTTCCTGCAAGAGCCTTTGTCAGGGATTCTCCAGTTATATACAACAAGACTCTAGCCGCTTGCGATTCAGATGAATTGTTATCGCAAGTTCCTGATCCCGAACGCACCATCATCATCTGTGATTACAATGCAGATGAAGAGGGTTGGGGTTTCTCTAGCCAAATTTCTCACGTCATCAGAGCGAAACTTAAAGCAGGCATCTTTATTTCTGAGGATCCAGAAGTTTTCAGGTCTTCTTCATTTCCCTACCCAGGAGTTGTGGTTGACAAAAAGGAAGGGAAACAAATCATCAATTACGTTAAAAATAGTGTTTCTCCGACTGCTACAATCACGTTCCAAGAAACTTACGTGGATGGAAGCCCAGCCCCAGTTGTTGCAGGAGACTCCGGACGAGGGCCCTCCAAAAGCTACTTGGGAATTGCAAAGCCAGATATTATGGCGCCAGGGGTACTGATTCTTGCAGCATTTCCACCTAATCTCATTTCAGATAGTATTCAGAACATACAATTAACCACTGATTACGAGCTTAAATCAGGCACATCCATGGCTGCACCTCATGCTGCTGGAATTGCAGCAATGCTAAAAAGTGTGCATCCCGAATGGAGTCCTTCAGCTATTCGCTCTGCCATGATGACAACAGCAAACCATTTGGATAATACTCAAAATCCTATTAGAAGGGATAATAATAGGGTAGCCACACCCCTAGAAATGGGAGCAGGACACGTTGACCCGAACAAAGCTCTTGATCCCGGCCTCATATATGATGCCACTCCACAAGATTACATAAATCTTATATGCTCTTTGAATTTCACGGAAGAGCAGTTCAAAACATTTGCAAGATCATCAGCCAATTACAACAACTGCTCAAATCCATCAGCTGATCTCAATTACCCATCATTCATTGCGTTGTACCCATTCAGCATCGAGCGCAATTACACCTGGTTGGAGCAGAAATTCAGGAGGACCCTTACTAATGTTGGTAAAGGTGAAACAACTTATAAAGTGAAGATAGAAACTCCGAAGAATTCCACAATTTCAGTGTCTCCGCGAACTCTGGTGTTTAAGGGGAAAAATGATAAGCAAAGTTATAGTTTGACAATTCGATATATAGGTGATAGTGATCAGAGTACGAACTTTGGGTCGATCACTTGGGTTGAAGAGAAGGGTAACCACTCTGTTAGGAGTCCTATAGTGACGTCTCCCATAATCGAGGTCTGGGGTAGCTAGTGATGACTAGGGCCATCAGATTCTTGAGTTTTAGAGGTATAAAGGGAAATGAAGTGAGATAAAAATTAAAAAAAAAATTGTATATTTCTTTCTATGTGAATGTACAAGCTAAAAGTTTTTGCTTTGAACAAATGAGGGCAAGCTAATGAATATGTGCGCAGAGAATACTGGTTTACAGTAGTTGAAGTTTCATTGTAATTAATAAACATGATGTTGAGTTAATAATACCATGCTAATTAATTCAATATATTATGATCCATGATATTACGTCTTCAGTTGAACTGCATTTATCATATTCGTTGTTTATTTGCTCTTGAATTTACTATTTTCACTAATTTGAGACTAGTATAATACATCTATATTCTTGTATTGAACTCAGAAGGTCAATGGCGCATCTGGTGATACACTAAGCTTGGAATATTGCTTCTTTCGTTTTCTTCTCTAACTATTTCTAGTACTTTGAATTCTCACTTTCTTTGAAGATAAAATTATTATATTTCCTTTCTTATTAGGGGTGTATATGATCGGGTTGGTTCGGATTTTTCAAATATCAAACCAAACTATCTGTGTTGGATTTTTAAATCTATAAACCAAACCAAAAAGCCAATAAAACTCGGGTTTTTCAACCTCGGGTTTTCGGATTTTTTCCGCTAAATATTCATACAAACATATAATTTACTTGTAATTCAAATATTTCTTCAGTTCTACCAAAATATATCTATCTAAGGTGTTTCTTAAGAGTATAACACAACCGATGATATGATTAATGACACTTAAATATCCAAATATATATATATATATATATTAGGAATTGCGTAAAACAAATATTGCAAATTAACAAATCATAATGAAAATGACCATAATTTAAAAGTACTAAATCATGTTAAAATAAGTTTAATAATTATTAGTTACATGACTAAATATTAAAGGAAATTAAAATTAGATTATGTATGTCAAATGTCTAAACCAATGTAAAATCAAAGAACAAATATTCAACATTATTATCATTCTTAGTGTTAAATTGATTTCTTTTTTGCTTTAATATTAATCTGATTTTGATTTAAATTTTATTATAATTACCAACACCTATTGACTATAATCTTTACGAAACTATTCAAAATTCTAAGTTTCAAACTTGAAATAATATATTAAAAGATAAAAACTAGGAAAAAGTATAAGAAATATTTAAAAATAATATCAAAGTAAATATTTTTATGTGTAAAATAAAAATTTTAAATTATATATATAATGTGGGGCTGACTTGGTCTCGGGTTATTTTTTTTTAGTTAAAATCAACCCAATCCAAATATTGTCAATTTTTTTTCAACACCAAACCAAGTCAGACCAACCACTAATCGAATTTTTTTCGGGATTAACTCGATTTACGATTTAATTTGGTTTTAGGTTACCCCTATTCCTTATATACGTCCCATTACATCATTGATTTTGAGTGATTGATGAAATTTGGGACCAGGAGGAAAGGTCTATGGCCTTTATCACATAATTTTCAATGGAACCTTTGATTAAAGCCACAATTATTCGAGTCATTACCAAGAAAGTAAAAAGATAAAAGTTCTTAAAACCGAAAAAAAAAAAGGATAACTTATGACAAAGTTAAAATCATTTTTGTGATTCAAACCATCGATATTGATCATATGAGATTATTTTTTTACCTCACAAAAGAAGTTTGTGGACGCAAAAATATAAGATTTATCTTCTAATACATACCAAAATCATTCCAGTGGAATATTTCATAACGTTACATGATTGATATCGAGTCATTTATCATACCTATATAAGGACCATGAAAATGACTGATGATAATTGTGCTGAATAGTCATTTGTCTTATTTAATCTTTCAATTCTCATTTGACTGATTCTACAAAGCAACATTGCTTATTAAAATCATTAACAGATACTCCCTCTGTCCCATTTTATGTGGCGATATTTGATTTGACACGAGTTTAAAAAATAATGAATACTTTGAAATGTTTATCAAATTGCCCTTGAAAAAAGTAACTCACTTATCTCACTCCTCATAAATGTATTAGAAAATTAAGTGGGATCAATAAAGGTAAAAGAAAAATTATATCCTTAAATACTTACCATATAAGGAAATGTGACATTCTTTTTGGGATTGACTAAAAAGAAAATGGTGCCACATAAAATGAGACGGAGGTAATAGTAATATATATTACGAAAAAGGCTCAAAAATATCCCTAAATTATCCAAAATAGGTCATATTTACCCTTAAACTATATTTCGGCTCAAACTACCCTTCCCGTCATACTATTGGGTCAAAACTACCCTTCTTCTTAACGGAAGTTGTTAAATGTCACGTGGATGTCACATGACATGCTAATATAGTTATACTGCCACATCGACCAAACGTAAAAGAGTCAAAAATACCCTTAAACTATCCGAAATAGCTCATATTTATCCTTGAGTTATATTTCGGCTCAAAACTACCCTTTCCTTCAAACTATTGGGTCAAAAGTACTTTCTTATTAACAAAAGTGGTTAAATGACATGTGGATCATAGACTAAATCCCTAAATCCTAATTACTCCCCCCCCCCCCCTCCCTCATTTCATTATTTTCCAGAAGCGATTTCACCTCTTTGTCCTCATTTTGCAGCTAGGGTTTCACAGTTTTCTTCGTGGCTAGGTTTCAAAGTGGATATTTGTGGTTGTAGGTTAGTAAATATTTTTTCTTATTTTATTATGTTAACGTTCAAAGCATGATATTTAGAATTTCATAACTTTCTCTTTATTTCGCGACTAGGGTTTTGCAACTTTCTTCGTGGTTGAGTTTCAAAGTGGATATTCGAGGTTGTAGGTTAGTAATATAAATATTTTTTTCTTATTTTTTATGTTTACGATTTCAAAGCATGATAATTAAGATTTCACAATTTTCCCCTCATTTCGCTGCTAGGGTTTCATAGCTTTGTTCGGGGTTGGGTTTCAAAGTAGATATTCGTGGTTGTAAACATAAAAAAAAATAAGAAAAAAGATTTATTCACCTATAACCACGAATATCCACTTTAAAACCCAACGACGAAGAAAACAGTGAAATCCTAGCCGCGAAATGAGGGAGGAGTGAAATTGTTCATGGAAAATAATGAAATGAGAGGAGAAAAGAGTGATTAAGATTTAAGATTTAATTTGTGTGGCAGTGGAACCCTATTGACGTGTAATGTAGAATTCACGTGACATTTAACACCTTTTGTTAATAAGAAGGGCACTTTTGAACCAATAGTTTGATGAAAAGAGTAGTTTTGAGCTGAAATATAGTTGAAGGGTAAATATGAGCTATTTCAAATATTTTAAGAATATTTTTTACCCTTTTCCGTTTTGTCTATGTGGCAGAACTATATTGACACACATAGCATCCACGCGGTATTTAACAACTTCCGTTAAGAAGAGGTGTATTTTTGACCCAATAGTATGACGGGAAGGATAATTTTGAGCTGAAATATAGTTTAAGGATATATATGAGCTATTTCAGATAGTTTAGGGGTATTTTTGACCCTTTTCTGTATATATAATTTAGAAGCAAAAGGAGAATAAGTTGGCAGAATTAGTATAGTTTACTTTTATACAAGCCGCCTACCTTTACTACTACAGTAGTACCTCTTTAGCTTATTTTAATCTCCACCTAACTCTACTGATTACTGAAGGGACCCTCATGCTTTCTATGCATATAATCTTATAAGATAGATTGAGAATTTAGTGATTTAGGAAGTGTTTTGTGTAGTGCTATGGAATCTAGAATGGGGTTTCATTATTTTCTTCATCTTCTCTTTCTTTCTACTCATATGTTCTGTTTCTTAGCTATAGCACAAAGATCCACTTATATTGTCCATTTGGACAAATCTTTAATGCCTAATGTCTTTACTGATCATCATCATTGGCATTCTTCTACTATTGATTCCATCAAAGGTTCTGTTCCTTCATCAGTAGACAGATTTCATTCTGCTCCAAAACTTGTTTACTCATATGACAATGTGTTTCATGGATTCAGTGTTGTTTTGTCCCAAAATGAACTGGCAGCGTTGAAGAAGTTACCAGGTTTTGTTTCAGCTTACAAAGATACAAATGTGGAACCTCATACTACCTACACATCTGATTTCCTCAAGCTCAATCCTTCATCTGGGCTATGGCCAGCTTCTGGTTTAGGCCAAGATGTGATCATTGCTGTTCTTGATGGTGGAATCTGGCCTGAGTCTGCGAGTTTCCAAGATGATGGTATGCCTGAAATACCCAAAAGGTGGAAGGGGATTTGCAGGCCTGGAACACAGTTTAATACTTCAATGTGCAACAGAAAACTTATTGGGGCTAATTACTTCAATAAGGGAATTTTGGCTGATGATCCCACTGTGAACATTTCCATGAATTCTGCTAGAGATACTAATGGTCACGGCACACATTGTGCTTCCATTGCTGCTGGGAACTTTGCTAAAGGTGCTTCCCATTTTGGATATGCACCAGGAACAGCCAGAGGGGTTGCTCCACGAGCTAGGATAGCTGTGTACAAGTTTAGCTTCAGCGAAGGAACTTTTACATCAGATTTAATTGCTGCTATGGACCAAGCTGTTGCGGATGGTGTTGACATGATATCCATTTCTTTTGGGTACCGTTTCATTCCCTTGTATGAAGATGCTATATCAATTGCTTCCTTTGGAGCTATGATGAAGGGAGTGCTAGTTTCAGCTTCAGCTGGAAATCGAGGTCCAAGCGTTGGAAGTTTAGGCAATGGATCTCCATGGATCTTGTGTGTGGCAGCAGGCCACACTGACAGGAGATTTGCAGGAACTTTGACTTTGGGCAATGGGTTCAAAATTAGGGGGTGGAGCTTGTTTCCTGCAAGAGCCTATGTCAGGGATTCACTGGTGATTTACAACAAGACTCTGGCCACTTGTGATTCAGTTGAATTGTTATCGCAAGTTCCTGATGCTGAACGCACCATCGTCATCTGTGATTATAATGCAGATGAAGATGGTTTTGGTTTCGCAAGCCAAATTTTTAACGTCAATCAAGCAAGAGTAAAAGCAGGCATATTTATATCTGTGGATCCAACAGTGTTCACCTCTTCTTCTTTTTCCTACCCGGGAGTTGTGATTAACAAAAAGGAAGGGAAACAAGTCATCAATTATGTTGAAAACAGTGCTGCTCCCACAGCCACCATAACGTTCCAAGAAACATACATGGATGGAGAAAGGCCAGCCCCAGTTCTTGCTCGATTCTCAGCACGAGGGCCTTCCAGAAGCTACTTGGGAATCGCAAAGCCAGATATCATGGCACCAGGAGTACTGATTCTTGCAGCATTTCCACCTAATATCTTTTCAGAAAGTATTCAGAACATAGAATTAGCCTCTGATTATGAACTTAAATCAGGCACATCCATGTCTGCTCCTCATGCAGCTGGAATTGCAGCAATGCTAAAAGGCGCACATCCTGAATGGAGTCCTTCAGCTATTCGCTCCGCCATGATGACCACAGCAAACCATTTGGATAGTACTCAAAAGCCTATTAGAGAGGATGATAACATGATTGCCACACCACTAGATATGGGAGCAGGGCATGTTGACCCGAACAGAGCTCTTGATCCCGGCCTAGTATATGATGCTACTCCACAAGATTACATAAATCTTATATGCTCTATGAATTTCACCGAAGAGCAATTCAAAACATTTGCAAGATCATCAGCCAATTACAACAACTGCTCAAATCCATCAGCTGATCTCAATTACCCATCATTCATCGCCTTGTACCCGTTCAGCCTGGAGGGGAACTTCACCTGGTTGGAACAGAAATTCAGGAGGACCCTTACAAATGTTGGTAAAGGTGGAGCAACTTATAAAGTGAAGATTGAAACTCCTAAGAATTCCACAGTTTCAGTGTCTCCGCGAAATCTGGTGTTTAAAGGGAAAAATGATAAGCAAAGTTATAATTTGACAATTCGATATATAGGTGATAGTGATCAGAGTAAAAACTTTGGTTCGATTACTTGGGTTGAAGAAAATGGCAACCACACTGTTCGTAGTGCTATAGTGACTTCAACCATTATTGAGGTATGGGGTAGCGAAGACTAACGCGAAATAAGATACAAATAATATAGTACGTAATATATGCTAAATGTAAAGTTGTTATCCAGGAAATAAACAGGAACAACTTTGAACCATGTAATTATTTTGAATTTACCTATTGGTGAGCTAATAATCACATTTAACTATATTTAAGAGTAAAACATAAACAGAATTTCATTTATATTCACTTTGGTCGATAGACTTTGGCACTAGAACTACTAAATTAAGTTAAAATATTATTTTTATAGATGTTAGATATTTATATATGGTATTTTGTTTAATCATTACCCTTATCAGATGATTGCCCTTAATGAATTATCCATATGTATACATAATAAAACATTAATTATATATGTTTTATAATTGCCCTCTTGTTTTTTAAAAAAAAGTTTAATATTTTTCCTAAACTTACTATACAATTTTTTCCTTTTTTTTCACTTTATTCAAAACAAAGTGTGAAAATGAAAAATTAAGCCGCGTGTAACAATTTAAAACTAATCGTCACGTCCTTTGGTGAAACAACATGAATATCGAAAACTATTTATATAAAAGGACTATTAATCATATATTATACTATTATTCTTCATTATATTTTACATTTTCTGAAAGCAACAAAAGAATTATAAGAAAAAAAAATGGCACAAGAAATGGAACAATGTCAATGGGGAATTGGTTCAATGTTGATGATGTTAGTCGTGGTGATTTGTCTTTTATTTCTACCATTATTTATGGGTTCGATTCAGCCACCTTCTCTCTTCGTCTTTCTCATGATTCCTCTTGCAATGGCCGTCATTTGGATTTATCTTTCGTGTGCCTCTGAATCTGTTTGAATAATAACGTTACTTACATGGATTAATTTATTTTTCATGTATATATAGTTGAGTAAATTCGCATTACTGGATTAAAATAATTGAATGATGTGAAAGCCAAGTGGAATTATTGTTATTTTTTCCTTATTTTTACATCGCAGTGCAAGGAAAATGATGTACTAAGGAAACAAATGCACGACGATGCACCTATGATTTTCTTTTTTTTTACATATATTTTGTATTTCTATTAATATAATATTTTACCTTGTGTTACTGGTGCTCTAATTGAATATGTTATCCAATTTTAGTATAGTTTAATGAGACTTAAGCATGTGTTCAATATGGAATTTTTTTCGAAATTTTACTAGTGACATTTTATATTTATTGTATCACTCATACACTTTCGCTAATTTAATTAGTTTATTCCGCTAGCCAGAACTTTCCTGAGTATCTCTTTTATGATTGACATTTTATATTGATTGTATCACACACATACATCGATAATTAAGTATGATCCCGGTGGATTTTCCCCCTATGTCTCTATTATGTTTGAGATCAGAAAAATCCCAGAGGTGTCACCATTTTCATGTTCTCAGTCTGTGTTCAAGATTAAGCTTGACATATTTTTTTAAAAAAATATTCGGAATGGGGAAGGGAAAACGGGAGGGAATTACAAACAAGAGGAAGTTCAGATATCCAATCAACTAGGCTACTAAATTTCACAAGCTTAACATAGTTATTCTAAGGTGAAAGGGTGTAAAAAATTACCCTCCTATTTAAATTATTGATAAATTAAGTTTGTCTTGTACCTGTCTTTACCAAACTTAACAAATATACCTCTCGATTGAATGATTTCCCCAAGTCAACCAAAATTGCTCAATTTTAATTGAAATTATTTCAAATGAAATTACCCAATTTTTCTTTTACCTCGCCGCATGAAAATAGAAAATTAACGTTTAACTAAAAACAAATTATATTGTTCTTCTTTTCCACTCTAATTATGGTTCTTTTCCACTTTTAAAGACACCTTGGACCTAAAATCTCAAGGCAAGCATATGAATAAGGAAAGTTAATAATTTTTTCCTCGAATCACAACTATTCATGTAAGTATGTTGCTTTTTTATTAATAAGGAAAACTTTGGGTTATAAAATATGAATAAACCCCTAACATGTTGACACAAAATAAATTTTGTGTCTTGTAGTTGAATTTCGAATATGTCTTTTCAAACAAGTGCTATTAGTCCTGCAGGAAATAACACAAAATTGAACAATTATGATGGTTGGCATATTCCAAACAAAGCCCTTTGGGGTGTTTTAGGGGTCGTTTTGTTAGTCCTGCTTTGTAAAATCATCTGCAGATTTAGAAGAAGAAAATCCTCCAAAATCAATGAGGCAAATCATAGTGACGATAAATCAAAAGATGATAGTGATGATGAGGCAAATCATAGTGATGATAAATCAGAAGAGGATAGTGATGATGAGGCTACGTCTAAAGTCTAGAAGGGGAAGAAAAATAATTAGTTTCACAATGTTTATGTTTCTTTTATTAAGTTACTAGTATCTTGATACGTGTGTTGCACGTCTATTTCTAGTTTAACCTATAGTTTTGTTTATTTTATGGATATATAGCTCTGATATATAGTTATTTATAAATTCTTGTCAAAAGAGTGAGATAAATTATTGGGGTGTTTTATTTTTCTAGTTCAAGTTTACTAATTTAGGTTTAATGAAGTCTGTGATTTTTACAACTCGTATAGTACTCATATAATATTACAGGACTTTTAATATGTATTAATTTCATAATATGTTAAGAACAAGGTTGAATAGTGCTTTTTTTTATTTATGCTTTTTAAAATGAGCAATTTTTACGTATAGCAAATACAAAATTCATATTTGTATGATATAGTTATAGTTTGTATAGTTGCGCTTCACAGCAAATATGCTATGACTATTTTTCGTTGTACATATATACAAAAGAAGCAACTATATAGTTCGCTGGCAGACCATTTGTATAAATTGTTGGCAGTCTCTCTTTTAAATAAATCATTTGTATAATTCGTCTCTTGTTTGTATAAATCATTGACGGTCTCTCAGTTCAATTTTATGTGTTTGTATATCTATATAAAATTTGAATTTGTATACAATTGAATCGGAATAAAATGTTTGCATATCAAATATCCTCTCTCTCGCTTTGAACTAGGCAGATAAATATTTGTATTGTATAATTGTAAGTGTATTAGGACAAATATATATGTATTTACATGTGTATAGACAATTTTTTCTCGCTTTATACAAACAATAATGTAATTGATACATTTCTGATTGTATAAAGCGATAGAGGCGAGCGACAGAGGAAAAGTGGCGAACGAGAGTTTGAGGGAGAGAGACGATTGACAAACAGTTTACTACAGGACACAATTAAATTAAAATGTGGTTATAACATTTAATTTGAATTATTAGTTTGTCATTATATATAAACTTTTTCCTTTTAAAATTAATTGGAATGGTGTATAACCATCTTAATTAAAAATTTAAGTTCTTAAGATGAAGAATACGTTATTTACTTACCTAATTATTCTTTAACACACATGTATGTGTAGAATTGATTTTTTTTTATGAGTCAAACATGTGAATGTTTTCTCTATATTTTTTTATAATAAAAATATTGGTGATGAATTTTAAATTATTCTTTAATAAGATTCTCACCTGCGTGTTGTGCACATTTATTGTTATATTGAAGTTTATGATCATCATAAATAATTAGAAATAAGAGAATAATTTTATTTGCTTCATTATTTTTAAACAATTCTCCTCCCATCAAACCAATAACTTAGGTTTCAAAAAGATCGATTTAATGCAAAAAAAAATAAAAATTATAGAAAGAGATGTTAAGCTATCAATAAAGGAAAAACTTGGTTGAACGTCTAAAAACAAACGTAAAAAAAGATTGAAAAGAAGAAGAAACAGTAAATCTGATCAAAGACTCTTTCTCACAAGTCTGTGTGTTAATGAGTCATTTCAACATTGCTTGATAGCAAATTTGCCAACATTAAATTTCAAAAATAACTAACTATAGGCCTTCTTAACTATTCTTTTGTTAATTCCAATTTATAGCTATATTATAACTTGCTATATCAAATGTATTTATCAAATACAACCCTTAATAACCTATGTGAATTGCGCAACACTATTTTGTTGTACTTTTTTTAAAAAAAAAATAAAATTAACACAGTTATACGCTCAACTGATATCACAATCTACTATAATCAACGGGATTTTGATACAAATATAAATATTTTTGATGCAAATGTACAACAATGAACAATATATACTCAAATGCAAGATACAAATGTATAACAAGAAACTAATACAATTGAGTACATTGCTACAATTTTATAACTAGTTGAAGATACACTACATACATTGATACAAAATGAATAATTTGCACAAATAGAGTTAAAGCTCCAAAGCTTTCTCTCATAGCTACCGCGAAATTTCATAAACTATCACGAGTCATTCATGACGAAAAGCAAGAGAGAGAAAGAACGACATTATTGAATTTGAATTAGAAAACATTCGAAGAATTGTCCATGAAAATAAAAAGAAAATCAAAAAGGAAAAATATCTCTAATTTGGGGTTATACTAATTTATAGAAAGAAATTGATAGATACAATTTCTAAAAGATACGCTAATTGGTAAATTATTTAATTTACCAACTAATGTTTTTCTTAGAAAGAAAGTAACACATTGAAATTAAAAAGTAACTATTAAATAGATAGTGTAGGTGCAAATTATAAATATTTTTAACTATAGAATTTGGTACCCTAATGTTTGACCTTACCAAAAAATTATACTTTTTACAAATTAGTAGCATTATTATTTTTTCTTTCTACTTTATAAATGGTTCCTTTTTATTTCCCTTCCCTCTCTTTCCTTCTACTCTCTCTAACCTAAAATTTTCAATAAATTTTAAGGCAAACATATGAATAAGGAAAGTTACGTTTTTTTTTCTTTTATAACCAAAAAAAAAAAAAAAAGAGGAGAATGTTTCATTAATAAGTAAATTTACGAAATAAATCCTCTTAACTACCCCTAACTTTTTTTTTTCTTCGAATAACAGACACATGACACCTATATAAATAAAGGTCTACGTACCTTTTACCCTCTCATATGCACCCTTCCAATCATAATTTTTCTCTTCTTACAATATTCTTCCTTAGTACAAATTAATTCAATATGTCGAATCCTGGAAATAATAGTACTAATATTACTTACGAAGGTGAAAATCAGAAAGATTATGGTGCTAATAAATGGCATGGTCTCCTCATTCCATTTCTTGAAGGTCTAATTGTTGCTTTTGTCTTAGTTTTTGTAGTTTATTTTATCGTCAAATGTATCATCAAGAAACGCAAAATAAAATTTTTTGAAGCATATAATAAAAATGAGTTCGATAACAACTCTCAAGCTTAATGAAAGAAGATGCATGCACAATTCGACTACAACAATTCGCTCTTCAGTCTCAAATAAATTGGAGTTTGTTATTTTTTTAACACTTGAACATTCTTTTAATTTTTATATTTTTGTTTCTTATATCTAATTGTTTGTAGAGAGTGGTAGAAATTACTTTAAGCTAGATTTTGTTTACTTTTCAAGTTTATTTTTTGGATATAATGAATTTATAATTCATTACTCTTGTGTAGTATATTTTTACAGTTTTACACAATTGTTCTTTTTTTTTTTCCATAATACCTTGTTGGAATTAGGTGTAGACATTGAAATTTTGTGGGACGTGTTCAATTTGAATTGAGATCCTAGAAGATGTGTTCAGTTTCAATTATAATTCTTGGAGGCTACTCGGTCCAAACCCTAGATCATGCCTATATAAAGGGTACTAAATCCCCTAAAAAAAATCTCGAATAGTTTAAAAACTCATGGAATATTCATATATAGGTCAATTCTAAATCATCCTAGTTCGAGAAACGATAAATTTTAGGAGAGGAGAATCAAAGGGATCAACAGAATTGTACCCACATTGATTATATAAAATTTGATGTTTCTTCAAATTATATTTGTGTGGTTTATTTATTTTTCATAGGTTTATAATTTGTTGCAAACAAATTGGCACGCTTAGTGGGACCAAATTTATCCTTCATCTCTTCTCACACAAATTAAATCTGAAGCTGCAAAGGTGGAAGAATGAGTACTTCAAGACTCGTCTTTGATTTTCATCAAGTCTACACTCCGACAAGCCTTGACGCATGGGGCATTTGTATACACTGAAATTTTGTGGAACTTGACAAAATTTGTTCAATTCGAATTGAAACTCTGGAAGGTGTATTCAGTTTGAACTAAAAGAGGTTATTCAACCCTAGACCCTAGGTCATGTCTATATAATAATAAAGGGTATTAAATTCCCTTAAAAGATATCTCGAATATCCTGCAAATTAATGGAATATTGAGATCAAATTCACATCAACCTAGTTTGAGAAACACGCTACTAACAGTCATCAAATCATGAATAAATCTTAGGAAAAGAGAATCAAGGGAGGAACAGAATTGTACCCGCAATCTTTATTAATAAAATTATATTTTTCTGATTTTATTGTGATTGAAATTTATTTTCTGTTATTTAAAATTTATTGCAAACACAAGGGTTGCAGAGTGCCTTTTTAATTTATATATTTTCCTCCTATTGAGCAAACTATTACTCCATTCGTCCCACTATGAATATTCTCTTAATAAAAATTGTCCGTCCGAAAATGAATGGCACTTAAATAAAAATTATTTTTACTTGTTTAATATACTATTTTAAGATGTTTAATAATATTTGTCTAGTTTATAAAATCAATAAATAATTTATTATTTTATGTCTATTTTACCCTTACTGTTAGATATTATTCATTTTTCCTATGTTTAGATGACCTATACTCCCTCCGTTTCATTTTATATGTCATCCTTTTCTATAATTAGTTGGTCCATAATACTTGTCACTTCATAAAATCAATACATAAATATCATATTGTTTAAGGGTAAAAGGGTAAAGTTACATCATTTCTTAATGCTAGTGCAAAGTAAAAAATTGACATATAAAATGAGACATGAGGAATATTTAATAATGGTAACCTATCATTCTACGTCTTAATTCATGTGTCAAGACAATAATGGACAACTGTTATTGAACAAAGGAAGTATATTCATATTTAATAAGTGACTCTCGAAAATCGAACACTATTATAAGAATATGGAATGTAAGAGTATTGTTAAAAAAAACATACTCAAGTAAATTGTCTTGAAATTCTAAAGTGACACTATTTTGGAACGAATAGAGTAATTATCACTCAACTAATACTCCCTCTGTCCAACAATGTTGTCCATTATTGATTCTGCACACTTCTTAAGAAACTATAAATAGAAGAGTAATTTTACTATATCACCCTTGAATATAATAAAATACAATGTCTTGAAAAATACAATAAAAGAATGACTATAATTAATGATAAGGGTAAATTAGAAATTAAGTGTAAAATTATTTCTTAATTTCATAAAATAAACAATATTGTTAGACATTTCAAAATAATATAGTGAATAATTATAGTCTCGAGCCGATACTGGGCCAGGCCATCCGGTCCCCTTGCCAGACGGACCTAAGTTAGGCCAATGTATCACTTTTGCTTGCATAGTTTAGGAAAAGCATAATCATAAATATATTTTTAATTTGGTCTTAAAATACATATTTATGCCCTTCAATTTTTTATTTATATAACTAGACACTTAAATTTGTATAAAATTAAACAAATTAACAAACAAACATCCTGTATAACATTTTACATGACAATTTATATCCTACTTATTCAATTTTTATATAAATTTAAGTGTCTACTTATACGTGCACATTCAAAGTTGAAGGGCATAAATGTGAAATGAAGTCAAGCTAAAAGACACATTTATGTATTATGCCTTTTTTTAAAAAAAAAAAAAAAGATTTTAGGCATAATACATCAATGTTTCCTTTAGCTTTGCCTTCCAATTATGGATATGCACAAATAGACATTTAAATTTGTATAAAATTAAACAAGTAGGCATATGAATCCTACGTGGGCATAATACACATAGAATACCATGTAAGACTGAGATTGTCATGTAGGATGCATGTGTATATATGTTTAACTTTATACAAGTATAAGTGTTTACTTGTATACATCAAAGTTGGAGAGCAGAAATGTAAGTTGAGGCACAATTGAAGAACATAGTTATGTATTATGCCAAAATTTTATCATTCTCTATCTAAGTGGTTCTGTCAAGTTTTCTCTTTTATAATCTCGTTGGATTTATGTTCCAAAGTAGAGAAATGTTTTTAGGGTCAGTAGCTGACTCATCAGCAAGTTGGGGAAGTTTGGCCCTTGTGATCCACATCATATTATCCAGAAGACAAAAGTATAATATAACCTGTTACAACTATGAAATCTAAAAGTAACATGGAGTGGAAGCAACACTCATCATTAGTGACTTCTCTCTTTGTTATATTAAAAAGAGATTATAATTCCCTTCATTAGATTACAAGTGGGGTCATGTTCCTATATTTTACTATACTACCTTTTTCTAACTCAGTATTGTTCTCCACTTGACATACAATATGATAATTGCAACAACCAAATGCTAACTGCATAATCCTATAAACTCACTTGAATCTGGTGTTGTATGTAGCCAACACAGCAAAGATCTAGAATGGTGTTACCTTATTGTATTCATCTTCTCTTCATTTCATGGTTTCTTTCTGCTAATATGTTGGCTATAGCATAAAGATCCACTCACATTGTCCACCTTGACAAGTCCTTAAGGCCTAATGTCTTTACTGATCACCATCATTGGCATTCTTCTACTATTGATTCCACCAAAGCTTCTGTTCCGTCATCAGTAGACAGATTCCACTCTGCTCCAAAACTTGTTTATTCTTATGACAATGTGCTTCATGGCTTCGGTGCTGTTTTGTCCAAAGATGAACTGACAGCTTTGAAGAATTTACCAGGTTTCATTTCAGCTTACAAAGATAGAACTGTGGAACCTCATACTACCCACACATCTGATTTCCTCAAGCTCAATCCTTCATCTGGGCTTTGACCAGCTTCTGGTTTAGGCCAAGATGTGATTATTGGAGTTTTTGACTCTGGCATCTGGCCTGAATCCGTAAGTTTCCAAGATGATGGTATGCCTGAAATCCCCAAAAGGTGGAAGGGAATTTGCAAGCCAGGCTACTCAGTTTAACACTTCAATGTGCAACAAGAAACTCATTGGGGCTAATTACTTCAATAAGGGTATTTTGGCAAATGATCCCACTGTCAACATTTCCATGAATTCTGCCAGGGATACCGATGGTCATGGCACACACGTAGCTTCAATAGCTGCTGGGAATTTCGCCAAAGGTGTTTCCCATTTTGGATATGCATCAGGTACAGCTAGAGGGGTTGCGCCACGAGCTACACTAGCGGTATACAAGTTTAGCTTCAAAGAAGGTACCTTTACTTCAGATTTAATTGCAGCTATGCACCAATCTGTTGCGGATGGTGTTGACATGATGTCCATTTCATTTGGGTCCCGTTTTGTTCCCATGTATGAAGATGATATATCCATTGCTTCTTTTGGAGCTATGATGAAGGGAGTTCTTGTTTCAGCTTCAGCTGGAAATCGAGGCCCGGATACTGGAAATTTAAAGAACGGATCTCCATGGATCTTGTGTGTGGCATCAGGCCACACTGACCGGACATTTGCAGGAACTTTGACACTGGGAAATGGCTTCGAAATTAGGGGGTGGAGCTTGTTTCCTGGAAGAGCCATTGTTAAGGATTCAACAGTGATTCACAACAAACTCTATCTAATTGCAGTTCCGAGGAATTGCTATCACAAGTTCCTGATCCCGAACGCACCATCATTATATGTGATGGAAGCTGGGATTTTTCTGATCAAATGCGCACTGTCAGTCGAGCAAGACTTAAAGCAGCCATCTTTATTTCTAGGATCCAGGAGTGTTCAGGTCTGCTTCATTTCCCAATCCTGGAGTTGTGATTAACAAAACTGAAGGGAAACAAGTGATTAGTTATGTACAAAATAACATCACTCCCACAGCCAGCATCACATTCCAAGAGACGTATCTAGATGCTAAGCCAGCACCAGTTGTTGCTGCATCCTCCGCACAAGGACCCTCCAGAAGCTATTTGGGAATTGCAAAGCCAGATATATTGGCACCAGGGGTGCTGATTCTTGCAGCATATCCACCAAATGTATTTGCTACAAGTATTGGGACAAACATAGAATCATCCTCTGATTATATTCTTGAATCAGGCACATCGATGGCTGCACCACATGCTGCTGGAATCGCAGCAATGCTAAAAGCCGCGCATCCTGAGTGGAGTCCTTCAGCTATTAGATCTGCCATGATGACCACGGCAGATCCTTTGGGTAACACTGGAAAACCAATCATAGACTCTGACTATAACAGGGAAGCCACACCCCTAGCCATGGGACCAGGGCATGTCAATCCCAATAGAGCCCTTGACCCCGGCCTAGTATATGATGCTACTCCACAAGATTACGTAAATCTCTTATGCTCTATGAATTTCACAGAAGAGCAATTCAAGACAATTGCAAGATCATCAGCCAATCACAACTGTTCAGAACCATCAGCTGATCTCAATTACCCATCATTCATTGCATTGTACAGCAATGAGGGAAACTACACATGGTTGGAGCAGAAATTCAGGAGGACAGTCACAAATGTTGGTCAAGGTGCAGTTACTTATAAATCTAAGATAAAAAAACCCAAGAACTCAAAAGTTTCAGTGTCACCACAAACTTTGATATTCAAGAATAAAAAATGAGAAGCAAAGCTATATTTTGACAATTCGTTATATAGGTCCCAATAGAAACTATGGGTCGATCACTTGGGTTGAAGAGAACGGAAATCATACTGTTAGGAGTCCTATAGTGATATCTCCCATAACTGATCTCTGGTAATAAGTTGTGCCACTATATGATCATAATATTCTTGAATTGGAAGTACCAAACACAAGAACAAAGGAAAACTGAAAGAAAAATGGTAAATGTGTAAGCTATATGAATTGCCTGTACTATCTTAAACAAACAAATAACAGTAGTCCTTCCGTCCCACTTTCGCCCAATTTTGTGCTAGTCTTTAATTTTGTATCATAATATTTCATAAGTTATACTTTCGTGCCTTTAAAGGACTTATGCCCCGCTAGACATAAGTTCAATTTCTAAGAGCAAAAATTACAAACCACCCATGTGAAGGGTAAATTAAAGATCACCTCATTTGAAGGGAAAATCATTCAATTAAATGTGGCGAATATTCAGAGACGGAGCATGAATTTGATGTTTATAGGTTGGAGTTTCTGTTCACATATATTGTTAAGTTCTAAATAATATTTAGTATGTATTCAATAAATTTCTTAATACAAATATAATATTTAGAACAAAGTTACTTAACCGTACTCTAGCTCTACCCCGTATAAATTATTAATAATATCCCCCACCATATTTTCCCAAATGGGGAACAGAATATCAGGAAATTTAGTACAAAAAAGATAATGTAAAAAAAATAAAAGAGCAAAACCTAGTCACTTGATTCTTTATATTATCCAGAAGCTAAAATAAATCTTATACATTAACATGGAGAAAGAGTGAAAGCAACAGCCTTCATTATTGACTTCTCTTTTTCTTCCAAAGAGATTATGTTTGATTTAGTTTACAAGATTCTGTCATATCTTGCCTCACAATTCATTCAAATAATACTAAATAAAACAAGAACTGATTAATATAGTATTGAAAATATCACTGATTTCAATGGGATAACAAGTGGGGTCCTATTTGAAAGTTGACATACAGATTACTTTCTAGAAACAGTACTTAATAGGCTCATTTCACTTACAACAGCCGCCTATTTTTATTTCTTTACTACCCTTTAAACACATTTCAGTCTTTTCTTCACTTAACTTATCTTTATTATTATTGCAACAACCAAATGATGCTTCTATTATCTTATAAAGTCACTTGAATCTGCAGTGTTCAGTCAACACAGAGATCTACAATGGGGTTCCCTTATTCTCTTCATCTTTTCTTCCTTTCATGGTTTCTTTCTGCTCATTTGCTCTGTTACTTAGCCATAGCACAAAGATCCACTTATATTGTCCATTTGGACAAATCTTTAATGCCTAATGTCTTTACTGATCATCATCATTGGCATTCTTCTACTATTGATTCCATCAAAGCTTCTGTTCCTTCATCACTAGACAGATTCCACTCTGTTCCAAAACTTGTGTACTCTTATGATCATGTGTTTCATGGCTTCAGTGCTGTTTTGTCCAAAGATGAACTGAAAGCTTTGAAGAAGTCACCAGGTTTCATTTCAGCATACAAAGATAGAACTGTGGAACCTGACACTACTTACACATCTGATTACCTCAAGCTCAATCCCTCATCTGGTCTATGGCCGGCTTCTGGTTTAGGCCAAGATGTGATCATTGGTGTTCTTGACGGTGGCATCTGGCCCGAATCTGCAAGTTTTCGAGATGATGGTATTCCTGAAATCCCCAAAAGATGGACAGGAATTTGCAATCCAGGCACCCAGTTTAACACTTCCATGTGCAATAGAAAACTCATTGGGGCTAATTACTTCAACATGGGACTTTTGGCTGATGATCCCACTCTGAACATTTCCATGAATTCTGCTAGGGATACTAATGGTCATGGCACACATTGTGCTTCCATTGCTGCTGGGAACTTTGCGAAAGGTGTTTCCCATTTTGGATATGCACAAGGAACAGCAAGAGGGGTTGCCCCCCGAGCTAGGATAGCTGTATACAAGTTTAGCTTTCGTGAAGGAAGCTTAACATCGGATCTAATTGCTGCTATGGACCAAGCTGTTGCAGATGGTGTTGACATGATATCCATTTCTTTTAGTTACCGGTTCATTCCCTTATATGAAGATGCTATATCTATTGCTTCTTTTGGAGCTATGATGAAGGGAGTGCTAGTTTCAGCTTCAGCTGGAAATCGAGGTCCAAGTTGGGGGAGTTTAGGCAATGGATCTCCATGGATATTGTGTGTGGCATCAGGCTACACCGACCGGACATTTGCAGGAACTTTGAATTTGGGCAATGGACTAAAAATTAGGGGGTGGAGCTTGTTTCCTGCACGAGCCTTTGTCAGGGATACTCCGGTGATTTACAACAAGACTCTAGCCACTTGCAGGTCAGATGAGTTGCTATCGCAAGTTCCTGATCCCGAAAGCACCATTATCATCTGTGATTATAATGCGGATGAAGATGGTTTTGGTTTCAGTAGTCAAATTTCTCACGTCGAAGAAGCAAGATTTAAAGCAGGCATCTTTATTTCTGAGGATCCAGGAGTGTTCAGAGATGCTTCTTTTTCCCACCCGGGAGTTGTGATTGACAAAAAGGAAGGGAAAAAAGTCATCAATTACGTTAAAAACAGTGTTGCTCCCACGGTCACCATAACATTCCAAGAAACATATGTGGATGGAGAAAGGCCAGCCCCAGTTCTTGCTGGATCCTCATCACGAGGGCCCTCTAGAAGCTACTTGGGAATCGCAAAGCCAGATATTATGGCACCAGGGGTACTGATTCTTGCAGCAGTTCCACCTAATCTCTTTTCACAAAGTATTCAGAACATAGCATTAGCCACTGATTACAAGCTTAAATCAGGCACATCCATGGCTGCTCCTCATGCGGCTGGAATTGCAGCAATGCTAAAAGGCGCACACCCTGAATGGATTCCTTCAGCTATTCGCTCTGCCATGATGACTACTGCAAACCATTTGAATAGTGCTCAAAAGCCTATAAGAGAGGATGATAACTTTGTAGCCACGCCCCTAGACATGGGAGCAGGGCATGTTGACCCGAACAGAGCTGTTGATCCCGGCCTAGTATATGATGCTACTCCACAAGATTACATAAATCTTATATACTCTATGAATTTCACCGAAGAGCAGTTCAAAACATTTGCAAGATCATCAGCCAGTTACGACAACTGCTCAAATCCATCAGCTGATCTCAATTACCCATCATTCATTGCCTTGTACCCGTTCAGCCTGGAGGAGAACTTCACCTGGTTGGAGCAGAAATTCAGGAGGACTCTAACAAATGTTGGTAAAGGTGGAGCAACTTATAAAGTAAAGATTGAAACTCCCAAAAATTCCACAGTTTCGGTGTCACCGCGAACTCTGGTGTTCAAGGAGAAGAATGATAAACAAAGCTATACTTTGTCAATTCGCTATATAGGTGATAGTGATCAGAGTAGGAACGTTGGGTCAATCACTTGGGTTGAAGAAAATGGTAATCACTCAGTTAGGAGTCCTATAGTGATATCTAGGATTATTGATGTTTGGGGTAGTGATGACTAGGACGAGAGGGAAATTATGTACATATGTTGTCGACATGGGAAAAAATAATGTATGCACACAAAAGAATTCCAGTAAACACCTTGCCAAATATGTTTGTGTGTGAACATTTAAGCAAGGAAAGTGAGCAAAAAAGCAACTTGTTCTTTCTACTTCTCTAAGCTTGCTGTTTGGGATTGCGCATTAATTTCGGGATGAGGCTCCTCTCCATTTTCTATCTCTCCCTTTCTCAAATTCTAACTTGGATGAGAGACATGTATCATGATAAAAAAGATAATAACTGAGATTTAATTAACCAAAGCAATGTTCCAACCATTGTTAAGATAGCAAATACTCCCTCCATTTCAATCTATTTATTTACTTTTTTTTGGTCCGTTTAAAAAAGGATATCGCTTTCCTTTTCTAGACAATTCTTTCATTTTAACTTTTCACATGGTATGTTAAAACTACAAGATTACAAAACAATTTGGTATATTCTACATGTCTTTTTTCACATGGTATGTTAAAACCACAAGATTACAAAACAATTTGGTATATTCTACGTGTCTTTAGTTAAAGAGCACAAAATTCAAAAATCTTTCATACTTTCTTAAATTCTATGCCAAATCAAAACTAGACAAACGAAGAAAGTATTTACCGTTTGAGCTTCCCTGAATTCTAACTTCCAGTTGTTAGTTTTGTAATTTTGAGTTAATCTTTACTTGGTTGAGTTCCCATTTTCTACAATTTGATTCATTTTTGCTTTAATAACTGACAAGTCAATCTGTAATCAATGGCCATTAAAATATTGATATTAGACCAAAAACAATATTAAGGTATGACCAAACTTGAGCAATTGCGGCCGATATAATGTTAGTAATATGTAATAGAATCAGAATTTAAATCTTATAAATATTTAATTCTAATATTTTTCAAGTTATTTGATTCAATGAATTTTATTAAAAATATAAGATTTGAACTAAAATTATTTGATTGAATCAAATTCACACCCAACACTTACAAGAATGAGAAATATTTTAAAGTAAGACTGAAAACTGATTACCGGGAAAATTTGCTACTTTCGGAATAATGTGGCAGATTTTTGGACTGTATCTGAAAATTATGGCTGTTTCTGAAAATTCAGCATTGTTCTTCTTACTCAACCAATCTGCAGCTGAAATTCGCCCAAACAAACACCGAAATCCTCCACCAAATTATCCCAAATCGGAGATATGAGCTCTCCACGACATTTCTAATGTATTGCAATAATATTAAGTCCAAACGAAGCTTGTTTGCGTCAAGCCTTTTTTTCGAACTTGAGCTTTGATGAAGCTTCAATGGCGGATTGTCTTCTTCTTCTTCAAATTGTTCCTTATAACCACGAAACGGACAGGAATCAGCAACAACAAATCGATCAAAAACAGTACTCATTCGGAACAGATCCTTTCACTCGGGCTTTCAACTTCTCAGAGTAAGTTTTTTTCTTATATTTCTTAAATGGCAACAACTGATACATGAAACTTTCAGCTCCATTTCAATGGCGCTATCAACGAAATGGTTTGGAAACCAGCAGCAGATTCCTCAAACAGATTTTCAGATTTTTCAACTTTTTCTGGGTTTAATTTGACAGTAGTTATTTAGTGTTGAATTCGAAAATGAACTTGTCTAATTTAAATTGAAATCCAATAATTTTGATTGATCAGAGAAAATCTATTCAAATTAAGGATATCTATGTTGAGTTTAATAGAGAGAATATAATTAGTTCGATAGTAATTAATAAACAAAAATACTAAATCAGAGGGATTTAATTACTCAATATTTCATCCTTTGCCTTTCATTTAATTGGCCCTTCCCAAAATTTATTTCCACAAAACATTGATATATGCTATTTTCACGAGTCCTAATCATGAGAGAATGTTAGGGATATTTTCTTATCAAACTATCAATAACGAGATAATTTTGAATGTAATTATTAACGAAAGGCTTTTTTTTAATTTCTGTTTCCTCATACTTTAGAGATATTTTATATATTTTTTCTTTTATCTGGAATTTCGTTAAAACTTAGTATGTTCGTAGTTCGTACCTATTGTCTCTTTCAAAAAGTTTTCATCTTTCCCTATAAATAATAATTACTCTCTTAAAAATATCAAATATGGCTAGAATACTGCATGTATGCACATATAAATTTGATTTGTCCTATCATGAAATGAATAATATGTATTTTCTCAATCAGTATATAAGTAATATCTTTTCTTAAGAAAGGTTTATTTCAAGCCTTAATTCGTTTCCAATTTATTAATTTGCAAATTACTTTCAATTCATTAAGGTAGTTTTTTTTTATATTTCTTAAAAAAAATAATTAAAATGCTATTAATCTAGGTTATGAAAATCTGAACAAAAGGTTCAACACTACATTTGCAAAGATAGGCTTGTAGCTTTAGTAGGAGATCCATCAGCCTAAAACAATTTCAGCCATTGATTTGGTGATTAGTGGTCTAATTAAAGACCAATTCCAGATACCTGTTAATATTTTCCCAATATATTAAGCTGAGTGTCGGCAATATTAAAACTTAATAAAATTCATTTTGAGTCATTCATCAAACTAGGGACCACAAAAAAAGATTAGTCTTTTCTAATCTTCTTTTTCTTCCTTTTGATTAATTCTCCCAATTACTAAACAAATGCTTTAAATGTCAGTAACTGACTCATCAACAAGTGGGAAAGTTTAGATTATGTTATCCAACAGCTAACATGGAGAAAGAGTGGAAGCAACACCCTTCAATTATTGACTTCCATTTTTCTTCCAGAAAGATTATATTTCATTAATTTATCAGAATTCTGTCATTAATAATGAAGTATAGTTAATAACATTGACTTCAATGACAAGGTTATGGTGGAATATAAGCAATTCTTTATTCTTAATCAGGCTCGGGTTCAAATCCTTTGGGTACGGAGTCACCTTAATCAGGAGCACTTTACCCAAGGAGGAACCTCTCGAATGTAATCCAGATTTAATCGTGCTCTAATATAGGTAGCAAACACTAGGTGGGCAAACCAACAGATTCCTTCCTAGCAGCCTGCAAGATTTGACATAGTGAGAAGAATCAGCTATTTATACAACCTGATTCATTTCATTTACATACTAGCCGCCTATCTTTACTATAATTTTAACTCATTCTGTTTCCCACTTCACTTACCTTATCTTTATTATTGCAACAACCAAATGATACTTGCATTATCCTATAAAGTTATTTGAATCTGTAGTGTGTACTCAACAGAAAGATCTACAATGGAGTTACTTCATCTTCTACTCTTTTCATGGGCACTTTCTGCTCATCTCTTTTTAGCTTTAGCACAAAGATCCACTTACATTGTCCATTTGGACAAATCTTTAATGCCTAATGTCTTCACTGATCACCATCATTGGCATTCTTCCACTATTGATTCCATCAAAGCTTCTGTTCCTTCATCAGTAGACAGATTCCACTCTGCTCCAAAACTTGTTTACTCCTATGACAATGTGTTACATGGATTTAGTGCAGTTTTGTCCAAAGATGAACTGGCAGCTTTGAAAAAATTACCAGGATTCATTTCAGCTTACAAGGATAGAACTGTGGAACCTCATACTACTCACACATCTGATTTCCTCAAGCTCAATCCTTCATCCGGGCTGTGGCCAGCTTCTGGTTTAGGCCAAGATGTGATTGTTGCTGTTCTTGATTCTGGCATCTGGCCAGAATCTGCGAGTTTTCAAGATGATGGCATGCCTGAAATCCCCAAGAGGTGGAAAGGAATTTGCAAGCCAGGCACGCAGTTTAATGCTTCAATGTGCAACAGAAAACTTATTGGGGCTAATTACTTCAATAAGGGTATTTTGGCTAATGATCCCACTGTCAACATTTCCATGAATTCTGCCAGGGATACTGATGGTCATGGCACACACTGTGCTTCCATTGCTGCTGGGAACTTTGCCAAAGGTGTTTCCCATTTTGGATATGCACCAGGAACAGCTAGAGGGGTTGCTCCACGAGCTAGGCTAGCTGTATACAAGTTTAGCTTTAATGAAGGAACCTTTACTTCAGATTTAATTGCTGCTATGGACCAAGCTGTTGCGGATGGCGTTGACATGATATCTATTTCTTACGGGTACCGTTTCATTCCCTTGTATGAAGATGCTATATCCATTGCTTCTTTTGGAGCTATGATGAAGGGAGTTCTGGTTTCAGCTTCAGCTGGAAATCGAGGTCCGGGGATTGGAAGTTTAAACAATGGATCTCCATGGATCTTGTGTGTGGCATCAGGCCACACTGACCGGACATTTGCAGGAACTTTGACTTTGGGCAATGGCTTAAAAATAAGGGGGTGGAGCTTGTTTCCTGCACGAGCCTTTGTCAGGGATTCTCCGGTGATTTACAACAAGACTCTATCTGATTGCAGTTCGGAGGAATTGCTATCACAAGTTGAAAATCCTGAAAACGCCATTGTTATATGTGATGATAATGGGGATTTCTCTGATCAAATGCGTATTATCACTCGAGCAAGACTCAAAGCAGCCATCTTTATTTCTGAGGATCCAGGAGTGTTCAGATCTGCTACATTTCCCAACCCTGGAGTTGTGGTTAACAAAAAGGAAGGGAAACAAGTCATCAATTATGTGAAAAATAGCGTCACTCCCACAGCAACCATCACGTTCCAAGAGACGTATCTAGATGCAAAGCCAGCACCAGTTGTTGCTGCATCCTCAGCACGAGGCCCCTCCAGAAGTTACTTGGGAATTTCAAAGCCAGATATATTGGCACCAGGGGTGCTGATTCTTGCAGCATATCCACCAAATGTATTTGCTACAAGTATTGGGACAAACATACTATTGTCCACTGATTACATTCTTGAATCAGGTACGTCCATGGCTGCACCACATGCTGCTGGAATTGCAGCAATGCTAAAAGCCGCGCATCCTGAGTGGAGTCCTTCAGCTATTCGCTCTGCCATGATGACCACAGCTGATCCTTTGGACAACACTCGAAAACCCATTAAAGACTCCGATAATAATAAAGCCGCCACACCCCTAGACATGGGAGCAGGGCATGTTGATCCCAACAGAGCTCTTGATCCCGGCCTAGTATATGATGCTACTCCTCAAGATTACGTAAATCTCCTATGCTCTCTGAATTTCACAGAGGAGCAATTCAAGACAATTGCAAGATCATCAGCCAGCCACAACTGCTCAAATCCATCAGCTGATCTCAACTACCCATCATTCATTGCCTTGTACAGCATTGAGGGAAACTTCACTTTGTTGGAGCAGAAATTCAAGAGGACAGTTACAAATGTTGGTAAAGGTGCAGCTACATATAAAGCAAAGCTAAAAGCTCCCAAGAACTCCACAATTTCAGTGTCACCACAAACATTGGTGTTCAAGAACAAAAATGAGAAGCAAAGTTATACTTTGACAATTCGCTATATAGGCGATGAGGGTCAAAGTAGAAACGTTGGTTCGATCACTTGGGTTGAACAGAATGGTAACCACTCTGTTAGAAGTCCGATAGTAACATCTCCTATTATTGAGGTCTGGTAATAAATTCTGCTACTTATGTATTGTATTGCATTGGGATGCATCGGGCCATCAGAACCTTGAATTGGAAATACCAAACACAAGAACAAAAGCAAAGCTAGATTGTTAACCATGTAAACTGTATGAATTGTCTGTGTCTATGATATTATCCCAAATTAATAAATAATTATTAGTCAGTACACTAGTATTTATTAGTGCACATTTCTCTTTTTTTTCTCCAACGTTTACACTTATTATTACAAAATAATACAAGATACACATTGTTCATTTATACTATAGCTCTGAAAGTCAAAATTAATTTACGTAGCAAAGTCATTCTAACTTAATATTTTTATCATCTGAACAGAGCCTTATATGGAACAAAGTTTGAATAAC
Organism: Solanum pennellii; assembly: GCF_001406875.1. Lineage (NCBI taxonomy): Eukaryota > Viridiplantae > Streptophyta > Magnoliopsida > Solanales > Solanaceae > Solanum > Solanum pennellii. The sequence goes on from NC_028637.1 coordinate 92,718,495, forward strand.
TTTGCTACTACAATAAATTTTCTGAAAAAAGCCAGATGTAATGTGACAATTGTGGCCCCCACTAAAGTTTATTTAATTCAACTAGTTAAATATACGTAGCATAGCTAGCAATCACATGTCTTATTCATTTGCCAACACATATAAGCTAAGCCACATTTCTATTATTTGGACGAAAATAAACTGAATCTCAATCGTGCAGCTCCCGTGTCTCCACCTAAATATCCAAAAAAAAAAATAACTTTCTAAGCATTTTTAAAATATTAATAACATAAATTAATATTTTGAGTTCGATTTTGAATATATGAAAATTTCAAATATATTAAAAATCTTACTAGAGTAAGATTATAGGATAGATATCTGACAGACAGGAATGAAAAATGGAAAAAATATGTCATAGAAAAACTGGAAATTTGGCAAAACAGATCAGGAAACGAGCATCTCACCCTAGTTTTTTTTGTTTTTTTTCTCTCTCCATCGCTATCATCTTCTCTTTGTTTACACGTTGATTATGCATACGACAATCGCCAAGTCATGTGGGACTGGTGGTACTGTTTCTCTTTCAACTCCAACAAAGACAACAACAACAACAACCCTTATTCCCACAATTTGCTCCCAATTCGACATGAAAATCGCCCAACAAATCAAAATCCATCTCCAATTTCCCGTTCCACGATGATTCTCACCTCTTGGCTAAATCGTCGCCGATTCCGGCGCTACTTCTGTCTCCTTCTCTGCTCTCCTGTTCTTCTTCCTTTGGTTTGTGCTACTTGCCCTATCATTTGTGCTGCTGAAATCTGCTACCGTCTGTGCTATCGCCGATCGCCGTCGAAATCGGAGGAGAGATTCGACGGCGGAGGCGGCGATGGGCGGGGACGGTGTGAGGGAGCGGAAGGTAGTATAGATGGAGGTCAAGAGACAATGTTGTTGCGGAGGTATCTGGATGATCAACTGCTTCTAGTGATTGAATCTGTTTACAATTGTGGAGATGAGGAAGAAGATGTGGAAGAAGCAGATAGTAGAAGCCTTCTTCTGCAATGATAGAAGAAATCCAGAGGTCTTTGGTTAATCTCTTTTTTGCTTTTGATTTTTTGTACATAGAAGTCAACATTGATAATTGGAATTCTAAAATCTCGCCAACAAGGTAACTGTTCAAAAGTTCTATCGATTGAGCTACTAAAATTTTTCGAAAAATAGAATAGTTATGGGGTTTGTAATCTTCGATAATTTTCCCATTATATTCAATCAAATAGAATGTGAGATATTTATATCAAATCACTCAATTTATTATATATGGTCAAGTGAGTTATTAGTCAAGTTATCATTGAACTCTTTTGTTGCACTTGTATTTAAGGTTGATTCATATAAGTTTTTTAAAATGGCATAGATGTTAACAATAATAATAACAGTAAAAAAGTTTTGTATTATGCATGATATAAAATAAATTGAAGGAAGAAAATACACATTCATAGATCTAGTTTTTTATGAATTAAATGCATTTGGCCAAACATTATAATGTTTGGGTTACTTTCTATCCAATAAATTATGATGTTCCGGTTGAAGATATTTGAATAAGATATCTCAAATTTATTTTCTCTGTGTATTGTTTATATTTTTCGTTCTATATTCCTCATATTTTTTACATAATAATATTCTTATTTCTAATTCCTTTTTACTCTATGAGGCAATGTGATCTTACGTTGGAATTTAAATATTCGAAGAAAATGGAAAAGTTCAGTTTCCCATTTTCCAAATGAGACAATATAAAGGAAAATGTTGACTGCTAACTAATCTTTTGATGTTTTCCAACTGTAATAACAGGAGGAGTTTAAGAAAATCTGAACTTATGTTATTCCTATAGGATCGATTGTATACAGTGGTAACAATGTGGCAGAAACAATTTTTACTACTACAATTTAAAATATAAAAAATTTAATCGTTCAAAAAAGTCTAAGAGATTCGATATTACAAAAATAAGAATTTTGATTTTGTATATATAATGTAAAATTTTATGATGAATAAAATTCAAAGAGAAGTCATTTGTGATAGGCTAGCTCCAACATGGTTGTGTTGTGCTTCATTGGTGTGAAACGTAGGGATAAGAATCAAAGGATAATTGAGTAACTGGGGTTAGTAATCCAAGATAATGAGATTGACGAGAATGCTACAATGTATCGGGGTGGATTAGATGAAATGGAGGTTCATATTTTGTGTTTTGTGTAATAAGAATTTGCTTTCAAGATATAAATAGCAAATTCTACAAGAGTGATAATTAGACCAACTATTTATGGAGTACAATGTCTGCCAATCGAGCTCCCATATCCAAAGAAGAGAGTTGAAGACATGAGAATGTTGAGAGAGATATGTGGCATACCAAGAGAGATAAAATTAGGAATGAAAATACTCGAAACAAGATGGGAGTGGGTTCGGACCAAACGCAGGAAGTGAGACTGTGATGTTTCGAGCATGTAAATAGGAAATGTGCATATGTTCCAATGAGGTGTGAAAGGTTAGCAATAAAGGACTTGAAGAGGTTAGAAGTAGGCCAAATAAGCATTGGGTTGAGATCATTAGGCGGCAGAACATGACACAACTTCAACTCAGTGAGATTGAAGGATGCGGAGATCGAGAATTATGGTCGAAGGTAATAGGTAATCAAACATATTTCTTTTCTATCTTTGGAGAACAAGCGACTTCATTTGAATGATAAACCCACACGATTAGCCAACGTATGCACTATTCCGCACTCGCCTTAATTGTATTTAGACTTTAAATAGAAGATTTGCACTTGAAAGGAAGGTCATTAAAGTACAAACTTTGAAAATCACACTGGTAGTCCATTGTAGATTTGAACAACATTACATATTAGTCATCCTGAAATGCACTCATAAAATTGCAATTTATCATTCTCTATTGTCACAACAATCGTAACCAATAAAAAATGAATCTAGTTGCCTACAAGATTAGCTCGACTCCATACCAACCACTAATAAGAATATAACTGTTACGTTAAATATCTTACCAAACAAACACGAATCTAGATGTTACAGAGTGAATTATAGCTATATCCTGGGTCAATGCGACCTGTAGTAGGAGTCAAAAGCTGTACCAGTAGATAAAATTGTCGTCATCAAGTGGTAGAGGTTGAATGTGGAAGACTTTGAAAATGTTAAGCTCATTGCGTTGTGACACTCTTGGCAAGATTGCGAGGTTGATCCACATTGTATCCACGCAATACAGTAAGATGATAGGCCAATAACTGAGACAGAGGACAAATACAAGACAATAATTAAGCTTGACTATAAAATCTCAAACAGAAATTAAATAACAGGAGGACAGGAAAACTGACGTGCAGCAACTATCAAATTCAGGAAATTTCACAGAATTTACTGAAATCCCTGTGAAATCTGCTAAGCCAGTAAAATGATCAACATGCCAAAGTTTTCCTCTATTTCCCAAAATAGGGAACAGATGGAGGCAAGTGAGAAAAAAAGGAGGTAGGGAAGGGTTTGAACTTTTTTTCTCCAAGGAGTTTGAACTTAGAATAAGATGAAAAATGAAGGTAATGGTATAAGAACTAATGCTAGTCTATCGTATTGCACATGGTCTTAAGTGATTCTTGCATCTTGAACCAGCTCATTATGACCATATAGTGACTGTTCTTTTCATTTTATTCAATGGTTGAGGCACATAGAGGTAGTTTTAGAATGATATTTAACAAACTCGCATCATTGTATGTCATTTAAAATAAGATTAATATAGAGTAGCCTACTAAAAGATATCCTAGGAGTGCCATAGATCACAAGTTTTGTGAAGTAGATCAAAACTTAGATGCATTAAGGTTTAAAATCATCACCAATCCATCTAAGCAAATAAGAAGTATATGTTAGGAGTCAAATAAACGAACAACATTGCTTAATTCCCTATTTGTAAATTTATATATGTTTCACACCTGAAAGATGTTTACAACAATCGGCATGTTCTAGTTTTCAAGTGGTATTCCTGGTTTTCAAATGGTATTCCTGATTTATTCCAGGCAAAAGAGGCCAACGAAAATATGCGGAGTTCATATGCATCTAAATGAATTATCACAGTTTGTATGTTGGGTAATCCAGTTCATAGATGCAGTCCAAAATTTATCAAAGAGCAGACACATTGGTACACAGAATCCAGATCTGGCCCATCCCTAGCGAGGAAGTAGATTTGTCTAACAATCTACTAACTCTAAGAGAAACATGTCAAGCTGTATAATGCCCAGCAGTTTAATTTCCACAGTTACAAAGGAAAAGAGAATTGCAGCTTTATCTTATACTAATTTGTGTGAACCAACACGTCTAAAGCTTCAACTATTGGATAATTGGTATAACTAGTTATATATCCTAGGTCTGCAATACATCGATTTCAAGCGTGCTTGGATGCTTTCAGGTCTAGTGTGTGGAAATATTTCATAGAACGGTGGTGGCATGACCCCAAACATCCTCTATCTGCTCTGATATCATTTTAAATTGTGTCAACAGCCTCAATTAAAGCTTGAATTGTTAGAGAGTTTACACATTATATTTCGTAAGTTTAGGTCAGCAATAGCTTTTGTATCACGAGGAAACAGCAAATGTATCCAAGGTAAAATAAATTCTTCACAGAAAGAGGCTTAGATAGAAAAAGTAAACGTATTCACAACAAAAATGTGTAGGGCTAAGAAGAATGCTGACACTCTGTAGTTGTCAGCCAATAGTCACTAAGAGGTCATTTGGTAGGGTGTATAAAAATAATATTAAATAGAGTAAATTAATAATGCTTGCATTAGTAATGCATGCATTAGTTATGCAAAGATTATTTCTTACGCATTGTCTGGTTTGGTGTATTAAAAAAAGCACATATTGCATAACTTTTTTAAAACTATTTATTTGCAAAAATACCCCCACATATACGAGGGAAAAGATATAAAAAAGGTTTTGAGGGACAATTTGTCCTTTAACCATGCTAATGCATGCATTAAATTCCGTTGCATTACTAATAACGTGGATTCCATGTATTAGTAATACACTACTCAACACATAATAAAGTGTATAACTAACATTAGTTACACATAGCATGAAAAAGTGTATCAAACATGATACTACTAATACACAAAGCTAATGCATGCATTATTTTTGCTATACACTCTACAAACGACCCTTAAAAGTTTTTAATTCACTGAATTATAAGCCTAAAGAAGAGTAGAACCAATACCTGTAATGGAACTACATTAATTACGGGCTGCAAACAATCCACAACCTGTGGAACTTCAATTACTCGAGACGATCCACCAACAGAAACAGATGCTTTATCTCCTTCTGTGCACATAACTATCAGTCGACCTTTCCGTGCATGAAGTTGTTGAATGACTGACTGTTGTTTGCTGCAAACCAACCAATTTGTTAAAAAGCTGGCATTCACGGTCATGAAACTCTCATTATTAGTTACAGACTAACCTAAAACAAGAATCACGGGTGGCAATTACTACAATAGGGAGATTTTCATCAACCAAAGCCAAGGGACCATGTTTCATCTCTCCAGCAAGTATTCCTTCACTGTGCATGAGTGCCACCTCCTTTACCTTCAAAGCACCTTCAAGAGCTGATGCATAGTTGTAACCTCTTCCAAAAACAAGAAGTGATTGTTCAGCAATTAGCAGCTTAGCAAGATCCTTCATTTCTTCATCAAGCTTGAGCACCGCTTTCACTTTGCCTGAAATTCATGTAATGCACCCAAAAAGGTCATACAAGTACCATGAGCTCCATACATTTAAGGACAATTAGAAACAAGAATTTTAGCACCAAGTGAAAACTCACGTGGCAAGTAAAATAAACCATCAATTATTGCTTCTCTTCTTGCTTGATTTGAGAGTGTATCAGCTCCAATTGCAAGAGCTAACATGGCCATCACAACAATTTGGCTCGTGTATGCCTGTTGATCAAAGAGGTAATTGAGAAGCCAATAGTAAAAGTGACCACTAAAATTCAAGAAACTGTAATTTACCTACCTTGGTACTTGCAACTCCTATCTCACAGCCCGCATTTATGTGAACGCCACAGTGAGTGAGCCTAGCAATTGCACTACCAACAGTATTTGTAATGCCAACACATAATGCGCCGTTTTCCAGAGCATACTCTAATGCAAGCAAAGTGTCAGCAGTTTCTCCTGATTGACTAACGAAGACAGCTGTATCTTCTCGATATATTGGCCCTTGTCTGTCCACTAAATCACTGGCAATCTCCATGGTTACAGGAATACCTAAATTAGAGGAAATAAAACCAGTGAAACCAAAGCTACTCTAGAATCTACTCCTTATCCGTTGCTATAGATATCAAAACAACTTCATTAGAGTTTTTAACAACTAACCAGAAAGCTCTTCTACAATGGATCTTGCAGCAAGAGCTGCATTGTAACTTGTGCCACACCCAACAAAAACAATTCTCCTGCTTCTTCTTATGGTTTTGAGGTGATCCTTCAGTCCCCCCAAAAGCACAGTCTTTGGTTTACATGATCCTGCACGTATAAGTCTCCCTCGCATAGTTGTCGTTAAAGATTCTGGCTGCTCATGGATTTCTTTTTGCATGTAGTGCTCATATTTTCCTTTGTTTATCTGTTCTACCTCCATTTCCAAAATGGATAAGGCACGTTGAACAGAAGCAGGTCTACTGAGAGTACCACCATTCTTACCCTTGTCAAATTTGTAAATTGTCACTCCTCCATCCTGACTCATCAGAAAGCAAAAGTTATAGAAGCCCACTCTATAATGAACAAGGAAGAAAAAAAGGCCATGTTCATATATTGATCATTAAGTGCTTCGCCTATCTAAAATGTGCATATATTTCTTGCTTCGGGATTTTTTTAAGCCCTTCAGGGCAATGTGAAAGAAGCGCTTGCTTGCAAAATACTTGATGCAGAGTTCTACACATGCCGCAAAATACTTGATGAAGAGTCCTACACATCCTAAACAGACATCAGCTATAGATACCAATAGCTTGTCTAAACCCACTGAACTATATTCTAGATGGAAAATTGTAGCCCTAAACACTATGTGAGCCATAGTTCAACAGGTCATGAATGTGCTTCCCAATTGTTGCCCCACTTTAAGTATAAGAATGCATTAAATGTTCACAAACTCATTCTATCTTTTGTGACAGTAACATCCATGTTTCTAGAAGTTCATTTTATAGATGTATTGATCATTGGAAATTCTATATTTACTTCTGTGTAGTACGATTAGTCTCTCAACTATTCTGTATAGTATGATTAGTCTCTGAACTATTCTGTATAGTATGATTAGTCTCTCAACTATTCTATAGGACTTACCATTCTCTTGATAGTTATCTCTATATTATATAAGACTACTCTACTACTATATTTCAGGCATCCTATTTCAATTATGTTTGTTACACTACATCTATCATGTTATTCACCCAAAAGACTGCACCTAATCTATGAATTCTTGGAATTTAAACACCATACCATGTAAAATTCATCTATCTTCTGGAGCTAAAAGGTGATACTCATGATGATAAAAAATAAATAAAAAGAAGGAAAAGGTGGAAAATCAGTAAACCACTGCGATCTGCTACAAACTTTTACCAACCAATTTTGTAGGGAAGTGTGAAATTTGATCCAAGACAAAATATTAGGTATTAGAATGAAATGGGCTCAAATTGAGTGGCATGGATATCAAGGATTAATGCAGCCAACACCAAACTAGATTGGTATTGATGATATAGTTTTGTTGTTTGAATGATACATTCACCAACCAAACTAGATTGGGGTTGATGCAGTGTTTGTTGTTTGAGTGATCCATTGGCACTATCTTCTGTAGCTTTCGGCTTACCTTACTTCATATTCTCTGCTGATATTCATTGTGTATGGAATTCATTACACTCTGTCCAAGTCCCTAAATAGCTTCAAAATACCATTTCCCGAAGCTAAAGAAAAGGGCCAATGTGATGTAGTCACCAACCCACTCCATACAAGTCAAGAAATCCAAATATAATTTGTGTAACAAGTTCAAGTAAATCCCATTTTATCTGTGAAAAACAAAAGAAGAAGAAAACACAGAGAGAGAGAAAGAATCCTTCAGCCTTGTAAATGGGAACAACTAGGGGTGTCAATAGGTAACCCACTCAACCTACCCAGAATTTTATGGGTTGGACTCGAGATAATTAGAATTGGGTTCAATCTCAACCCATTCAAGCCTTAACCCATTTTAAAATCTTTCAATTGAGCCCAATTTAATCTCCAATTTCAACCCGTTTTAAGACTATTTGCATTGATGCAATGTATGCTCTTATATTGAAGGTTTGAATTACTATCTAATTTATATCTTCTAGGATTTAACTATCCATTTGTAACTTTTTTATTTTATTTTATTGAGTGGAGATTCAAATTGTGGTTATAAAAGTTAAATAACAATATGTTCAAATGATTGAGATTAAGTGGGTCAAATTGGGAGGGTCATGACCCAACCCGATTTTTAGCCCATTTGAGCTCCAAGTGAACTAGGGCGGTTCATGACCCAATCCAATTTCTATTTAAACCCATTTTAATATCTCCAATTTCAATTCAACTCGCCCATTTGACATCCTTGGAACAACCATGAAGAAGGGGGTATAATTTACAAAAGAGATTATAACAACAATAATATTAACTAGAAAAAAACCTTCTTCAACTGCATCTTCGAAGAAACCAACAAACATTAAGCTTTAATGTTCATTAGAATGAAGAGGGGGTATATTAAAAAAGAGAAAGCTAAACAAATTAGAAGGAAATAGCATCCAAAGTTAGCTTGGTAATAATGAGCTCCATTTACTAATGGCAAATAGCTTTGGATGGAGAAATTAACAATAAGGGAGTACCTTGATGTGAACAACTTCTCCATCCTCAATTACCAACACCTTTTTAGTATGTTCAACCAAAGCATTGGCATCACTGGACAAGAATAATTCCTTTGGTTGCCCATTGCTTGAAGGAAATTTAGCATCACTAAATGATGATCCTGATGAAGCCTTTTGTTCCAAGTCCTGTAATCAAAGAATTTTAGACACTTGTTAACCTGTGAGCCTAAGGATTGCACAGTCAAGTAAATTTCTTCCAATGACCAGTTAGGTGAAAATATATCTAATACGAATGGACAAAATGGATCAATAACAGTCAGCTCTACATAATGAAACCATAGGATGATAGCTTATTCCAAGATAAGTCAAACTTGTATACGAGTTTGTACATACAAAAGCTGATATAAGTGTTATTATACTATAGGCTGATTTTCATTTTATTGAATAGTCACACAGCACTCTTGCAGTTCTGTGGTTAAAAAAGGCAGGAGAGGTCTTAAGCTAGATTTCTTCTGGTAAAATGTGAGACTGATAAAAAGCAAAAAACAAACTTGTGAGAATCAAACTATACTCTCATTTTTGTGTGATAACCCAGGGATGTTTTACATATCCATACTGGTTGAACAAAACAAGAGGGTAGCAGCTGTATAAGAGACATAAGATCCAAGCCATTGACAATAGAGGTCTAATCCAGAAAAGTTCCAATTTGACAAGCACCAAATAATGTCTCTATTTTGTAAACAGAAACTCTTATCAAACACAAGATCCAAGCCATGAACAATAGTGGTCTAATCTAGAAAATTTCCAAATTGACAAGCACTGAATAATGCATCTTTTTTGTTGACAGAAACTCTTATCAAAGGGGATGTAAAAGATTGAAATCAGCCACATATCAGATTCATCCATTGTACAAGTTAACTTACTTTTACACCAAGAAGAAGTGGACTACCACGTTTGCAAGCAATCAACTCATTTGGGTAGTGTCGACTTTTAAATGTGAGAGCATAGGCTCCTTCCAGATGCCTTATTACCTCAAGCACAACTTGACTGAATGTCACACTCTGATCACCTGAGACAATAGTCTAACAATTATTCTACTGGTAAACCGTATCAAGAATTTTATGCTCTATGAGGAAAAAGATACACTAGGAAAGGCATTCCAGAATCTCCAGCCAAAACAGTTAAGGAGAAGTTGGCTAAAATGCAACTGCATTCATTTATCAGAATAAGATAGCCAAAGATTTCTGAAGCTATTCAGTCATCAGGTGTGGTTGCGAAGAAAAGCTTCTCAAACTTCCAAGTAGCTTCATTGTGAGAGAGAGAGAACAAAACTTCTACAGGCCAATAAATCAACCAACATACTCTGCACTGACTTGATTTATAGAAAGGGAATGGTCAAGGAAAAGCAAAGAATGATATATTTATCCTTGATGCATTCAGGTGAGACTGATATATGAAATAGCATCTGTGAAGAATAATTAACGGAGAAATCCAATGAGTTGAATCATTGGAAAAGACTGCACAAGAGAGACAAATTACAAATGGAGATATTACAGCTGTCTAATTCTGACTAATATGGAGAATAAAAATGATAGACCATCCACTTGGTAAAAGCAAGATAGTTAGAACTGATAGTTCAAAGAATTAATATCATATCATGATCAATGAATACTGTGCAGTTAAATACATAAATTTGAACTCTGGACATATTTAATCATGTCATTAGCAGAAAGTTTAGACCAAATCAAAATGGACAAGATATAATTAAAAAATAAAAAGAAAGAAGAAGAAGCCAAGTAAATTTGGGGCACAAAGAGTCAATGACTACATTGATACCAAATATTGCAAGATCTCTCTAAGAGTCAATGACTACATTGATACCAAATATTGCAAGATCTCTCTATGACAAAAACTATTCCATAGCTATGAAAGGCTTTGACTAATGGGGAGGTAAGGAAGAAGATTCAAGTATAGCAAGATTACTTTAAAGAAAGCACCACGAAGAAGCAAATTTACCATCTTGCAAGAGAGAAAACCCCCAAAAATAAAGATAGCGGATTCAAGAATTAACATTTGCTACTAGAAACTTGATGCTATAAAAATTTATTGTGAAAGGAAACAGAAGAGACAATTTATGTCTGATTTATAGAACAGGAGAACCCATTATAGTGGTGTCCAAGCTAGATTGTACAACCCATTCATTAATTTATCACTCTTTCTTTGAGCAAAGAAGAAAATTTACCATCTTGCAAGAGAAAAGACACCCAAGAATAAAGATAGTGCATTCAAGAGTTATTGCTACTTGAAACTTGATGCTATAATAATTAATTGTGAGAAAGGAAACAGCAGAACCAATTTAATACTAAATTACAGAAATAGGAGAACCCATTCAATAAATTTATCACTTCTCCTTTGGGGGTTCAACTGATCTTATTATTTTTTTAATTTTTAAGACCGTGACATCTGAGTTGTCGTGTAAGTCCTGTGTAGTGTATGTTTAGTTCTGTATTAGGTATCTATAGGGTTTAGCCCTTCGCTGTAAACACTGGCTGCTTTATTAATTTCATGGTGTATTCTCTTTTCATGTACTTTCTGGTTCCAGGACTTTAGCCGCTTTTGATCTTTATTACTAGCAAATACTGTTCCTCTACATCGTAGCTTTGTAACTGTCTGGCTGCAGATTTCTTTGCTTATGTATAATCACCCCAAGGCAGATCACCACAGATTGCTAATGATCTACTCAGAAGTTCATTTAAAATGTACCTAGAGAGAAATGTACTTTGAAGCAAACATTGCAAACCCAGGGAACACAACAATGAGTGGCCATGTTATTCCCAGATTTCATGGTCAAGGGAGCAGAAGGGAATAGGAGGACTAGCTGAGAAGAGTTGGAAGTATGTACTCCGATCAGTCAACTGGATGTAACAATGTACTTACCTTCTTCATTAGCTTTATCAAATATAAATTTTGCAAGCTTCGGAATTACTTCTGTGTCTGTTTCAGACTCAAAGGTGAAACCATGTCGGAGAAGAGTCTCTTTCAATACCTGGAGAATCAAAAGACAGCGAAATGCATAAGTACACCATACACAAGAACCTAATGCAGATAAAACTGATCAAGAAATACTTATGCATAAGAGAATGGAAATGACTGAGACATGACATAACCGAAGGTGCCTACTTATTTTATTTTAGGATATTGCAGTTCCACAAAAAAAAAATTGAATAGAGGAACTTCAAAACAACATATTAGATCAAAATAAGAGACTTCAAGTAACCAAATCTAACATATCAAATGATCAGTACCAAAAATGCTACAGCAGATATCTTTCAAGTCCAAACTCGTTTCTCAGTTAAGACTAAAAATAAATGAGTGTGCAGCTCTATGAAAGGAGTACCAAAATTTTCCCATATACAGAAAATAGCAGCCAGAAACAATGTGGGCAAATTGCCAGTACGTGAAAGAAAACAATTAGATCCTGGTGGAAATAAATATAAAACTGTAGTTAGCACACTATTAAGTTATATCGGATTCTGTCAGGCAAGAACGCTTAGCACCATTATCCAGAGACTTCTCAGGTTGTGTTATATAATGTAACCAGCCTAAGAAGTCCACTTTCTTGTACAAATCCTGTAAACTAACAGCAGTAAGGTCCAGGAAAGATCAGACAATATGGTTATTGTTCTTCCTAAAGAATTAAACCTCTGATAACCTCTTCATCTCCAGAAGTTGCTTAAGTAAGGATGTCGTATAGTAACAAATCTAACTGGCAGCTACTGACATGAATAATCTGGACGGACTTCCAAATTAAGAAAAGGTATTTCATAGTGAGTATAAGAGCCTGCCCATGGTGCTGTATCATGGTTTTCACCACCAAACCAGAGTAAGTAATCTGTTGATAGGAAAAAGCTGGAAAGTAGATTTACTAAGGAACCAGGAGATATTGCCAGGATATAATTATATATCTACCTAGTGCATTTTTCTCTGGGCTGCATGATGCCATGATCTACAAGGGATATTCTTCACTAGCAGAAAGTACCATTCTTTCCTTCCAACTGCTTTCTGAGAATAACGAAGGATATCCCATACTTGCATGTATTAGTTTCTCTTCTACTAACTAAATTCAGATGATGCAGAATGCAGAAGTACAAGGACATGTTAAGTAACCGTCAATAACTTCAAAATTATCAAAAACGGATAAATGCCTCTTTCAACTTCATTATTTCTTTTTCCCTTTTCTATTTTTATTTTTGATAAGTAATGCCTCTGACAGCTTCGCACATTCATACAGTTGGTAATTTCAAATGTTCAACATGATAACTCTAAATTTTAACAGCAAACAGATTTTACATGAAAATGTACACAAAGTTGGGCTAGACAAGATAAGGTCAGCACACAAAGAAATTCAAGGTAACAATACATTAGAAAACTCGGATATAGTTCCTCTAATATAACTTTCAAGAGAATCTTATTTTGACATAAACACCATATTCTAAAAGGTGAATTACTAAGAATATGGGGCACATAGAAAAACAGTATGAACAATAACCTTACAGATGCACAATAAGCAAATGATTATCATTTGACACACCATTCTACTGAATAGAGAGTGATTAGAAACCACAAATTAACCATCCAGAGGATATTCGGCCTCTGAAATCGAGAGTAAGCGATAAGCAACTGAACTAATAACAGAATGTAAAGAATGTCATGAGATAAGCTAGGAACCTCATAATTGGTGATAATACCATTGTGCACAACCAAAAAGTCATTTCCAGCACCAGAACTTTGAGGATGACTATTCTTAGGAGCAGGCTCCCCATGTGTGGCCCACCGGGTGTGTGATATTCCAGCATGAACAGAAAATGATTCTTCGAGATTCAAATCTGTAGCAGCAACATCTGAGCAAGTGACGTCAATGTTAGAGTCAGAAAATCATACTCGATCACCGGAATTTTAAGTGTAAATGTAAAAGCAGAAGCAAATAAGAAAAGTTTAAGGAAGTTTAAAAACATTTTGATCTAAGAAAAGGACAACTTCCTCCTAGGATACCCCATAATCATAAACGATCAGTATTTTAGAATGTAATCCATATGTAATACAGTAAAACATTGGTGGCAGCAAGAGATTGGCAGATTCAGCAGTCCAACACAGGCATTGTTTGATATCAAGCAAAATTCACTCAGCTGTACAAAAGGCATGGAGTTAAAGTTAAAAAGATTTGGCACAACAGGTGATGGTAGTTCCAATCGGAACACAGCAATTGCTAAACACCATGGAAAATGTACTCAGTGAACTGTCAAACTATGCCGCGAAAGCATAATATAATGGGAAGGTCTAAACTCTAAAAGTAGTTTTCTAATTAAAAGAATGTGGAAAGCGCATACAGCTTTGGGGGGGGGGGGGGGGGACA
>NC_028637.1:92732946-92733624 GCF_001406875.1 Solanum pennellii
GCTTTGGGGGGGGGGGGGGGGGAGGACAAGGCTTAAATCTGCATAAAAAGATCTACCATCATGCTCAAAAGATGGCTGTATTGAAGGAAACTTCGGATCACATCCAACTTGAGTCCTGCACTCCCTCCATATTTGCTGGAAGTGAATCATGTTGAAGGTATGTGCCAAAGACCACAATCAGCTCTAAGATTATTACTAGTCTTCCATATGATAGTTAAATAGTGACACCTGTCTTTTATTGTGCATCCACACATTCTACAATATAACTGCAATTTTTTCTTTTTCTTTTTTGGAAGTGGACAACACTTCCTATTTTTTTTTCTTGATAATTGTGATGTTGCGCACCTCATCAGTACGGTACCTGATACTTCGCACTCCGCAGGGTACCTGCTACTTCCCATCAGTACGGTACCGCGTAACTCTGTCCACCAAAGTTTGGATAGATGTGAAGAAATCACCTATTTAAACTTTCATGGTTCTCAAACCACTTCATTCACCACTAGATCACACACTTGGCTGCGGTACTTTTCTCCTTTTTCTCATTTACTCTACCTCTTAACATTACTAAATTACATCATCCCAAATACTAGAACTAATTTAAACCATTACAGGCCTAATTTCTTAGTCTAAGGAGAAGAGCTAATAAGTCCCTACATATGCCTGGGGGGGGGGGGGGAA
>NC_028637.1:92733664-92808429 GCF_001406875.1 Solanum pennellii
GGGGGGGGGGGGGGAATTAGATCCTGATTGAGAACTCTAAAGTTTCACATTCAAATCCTAGCAAAGACAAAACATTAGGTGACTTCTCACCATTTGTCTTAGTCTTGGTGGACAAAATTACCTGGTGTCTGTTGTTGGTCGGAGTTGGTGGGTATCCCGTGGAATTGGTCAAGATGCACGCAAGTTGGCTTATACACCGCGATTCTCAAAAAAAATATCAGGAATATCCCTGCTTTATAGTCCATGAACAGTGTTCTTGGAAAAGTTTCACTTCATACACACCATGCAAAAGACCTACTAGGTATCTCAAGCGGCGACTGTTGGCTTGTTTATTCGTCAATATGCTTAAGGAATTAAAGTAAGAAAATATTCCCTTTGTCAAGAATTTGACCACGTGTGCATCTTAGTGAATATATGACCCATTTAATCAATGGAGATTTTGCCAAGTATGAGCATCAATGTTCACACAAGAATCGTAATCAACATTATGCATCTAATCCAAACAAACATCGATAAATTTATCTCCAAGATAAGAATATATTGCATCATTAAAGTGAGGACATGCTTTGATGACATAGACTGAAAGTAAGCACACTTCACTAATAACAATACTTCCAGATGAAACCAAAAATTAACGGCAAATAACAATAAGGAACACATCCAACAAATCATATTGGGTATTGGAAAAAGCATGTCAGTAAAGCAAAAGGCGTGAAACAAGAAATTTGAAAATCCATCAAATAATCTTCGTCTATACTCCAACTTGAATACCAGGCTTTAGTCAACAACAGGTTTTGAAATTGTGACTCGCGCTGTCATTTTTTTCAGTTAAACCAAAGCAGAGACTTCTACGTATGATCATTTTTTAGCCAATTTTAGAGTTATCTTGCAGATGTATCACTTATATTTGTCCATCCCACTCGAGATCATTCTTCCTATCTCTAATCGAACTAGTCCACTATCTCTCAGCAACTGTACTTCTTAGTTTCTATACATTATAGCACATTACCGTAACATATTTAGCCTCGCTTGCTCCTATAAGAATGCATCTGCCAACTGAGTTGGTCCACCATATTTCCCAACTGACCATAATCCATTGAAGTGCCAACCAGAGGTGTAAATATTAGTTGCTGATAACAAATTGAACTAGAACTATTTATCATTCCTTCTTTACCTTTCCTTCTTATCCCAGACTTCTCCAACACATCAAAAGATTAAGAAGAAGAAGAAGAAGAAGAAAGAAGCATGGAAATTGATGCATGAGACATACACTCTCTCAGTTTCAATTAGTTTATCTTAGTATCTTTTTTAGTCCATTTCAAAAAAAAAAATATCTTCCCCTTTTTGGCAACTGTTTAATTCTAAATTTCCAAATGCCATATTTAAAACAACAAGATTTAAAAGTACTATTCACTTATTTAAACTCCCTGTCAAGTCAAAAATTGAAACGAAGGGAGTAACAGATAAACGAGATCATACACAAACTGATCATGAGTTAGAGAAGTGTGAATTTACTATTCTAATAACAAATTTATCAAACAAATAAAAACATAAATCCAGCAAAATTCTCCCCTTTCCTTAACGAAACTATCATAATACTCCACTATTTCTGTATCACCTTTTTCTTCTCGTCCAGCACTAACAGTAACCAAAAAATTACCCAAATCAGAGCACAAATGGTTAACAAAAAAAACAAACATAAAACCCAGAAAGTTAAAACCTTTCATGAATAAACTACCGTAACATTCTCAATTTTAGATCACCCAGATCAATGCATGAAACAAATCACAACGATACCCAAAAAAAACTAAAAAAAAATAAAAATAGAATTCCGGTTACCGTGGTACACAGATTTGACAAGCGATTCAATATTTCCTTCTTGACGAAAAACAAGAGGAGGATCAGAAGTTTGATTTGAAGAATCAATGGAAATTCCAGCGGAATCATAGCCTCTATACTCTAAACGCCTCAAACCATTGAAGAGAACTTCAAGGATGTATCTTCTCTCTCTGGTAACATTGTAATTCAAGTAGGCAAATATTCCACACATATTTTCTCGAGATTTTTTTTGATTGAATCAAAAAGAAAAAAATGATTTTGATTTGAAAAAAAATAGAGAAACAAATATATATAGAGTCACTATGAGTAGTATATAATAGAGGGGGAAAGAAGAAGAAATTTGACTTTTGACTTTTCAATTTGTTTGATGATTGGGATTTCAAACAGATCATTCCAACTAATAGGAATTTAACAAGTCATTGTGAGTTGTGACTATTATTTGATTTATTTTTGCTAAAAAAATAATAATATAAGAATCAAGAATGTGGTAAATATGGTATTAATCAATTAAATTAACAAATTGATCAAATAAAGAGATGTACCATATTAAATATCATTAATGTCTTCGATGACTACTTTTTAAGTCAAAAGATAGGGGGATTTTCCTAGGATTATAGTCTCACCCCCCTAATAAAGAAAGTATTTTTTATTTATAATTTACAGTAAAATCTATATAAATTAAATACTCAATAAAATAATAATCTCTTTAAATAATATTTTTCTTCGGTTTTGACTTGGGTCAATGAAAAAATTATTAATTTCGAAAAGATAATATATTTTTAGAAGATCCCTATATAAATATATGGTCCCATTAATGTCATAAATTAATAAATCTTTAAAAATACATATATATTTAAGATAATTTAGTGAAATATGATTCTATTGAGTTCAGTTTTTTTAAGAAAATTATATTTATTTGAAGTTCATCTCTAACTTTTCTTATTGCATCCAAGAGCTTCGTTGTTGTCTTTTCGAATTGAACTATAAAATTGTGAAGAGTTTTAGATGCGATAAGTGTTTTCTTACGCGTAACTAATTAGCATCATCTTCAATTTCATCATCAACATTGCTTTTTTCGATTGTATCCACAATTTATTCTAAGCTTTGAACCTCTGAATATGTATTGCTTTCACCCGGATAATTCAATAGGTTATTGACATCCATTTCATTGTGGTAACTGGGATCATTAATGATGACCTCAAGTTCATGATGACGTTTTCATAGGTGGGTTCATTCAAAATCTCTAAATTTCATCCCCGAACAAATTTTACAGTGTCAAAACAATTTGATATTGTCTTTTGCTGAACAATTATTGGCCAATTAAGGACTCCAAAATTGGTAGCATCCAAAACATTAATCTTTGTTGGATCAGTTTGTCCCACTTCATAGTCTTCTAATATCCTATGATAAACTTTGTTACAATAATTCATCTTGAAACTCTTATTATTCGCGCATCATAACGTTGAAATTGGTAAGATACAATGATTTTGATATAATTAAAATTAACCTTTATTAAATCTCAAATCATTCTTTAAATTAATAAATATTAATTTATCGATTAAATATTATCTCTATAAAATATAATAAAATTTCATGGTTCCGTCCATATAAATTTATAGAGATTTTACTGTATGTAATACATATTTTGAACGGGAATGTAGACAAAAATAAGTTTTTTTTAGAAAAATGTATATATTTGAAGTTAGAATAGTTGACATTTTTAAATTGTTAACAAGACATTTTTAAAAAATTATGATTAAAAAAATTCGTTAAAATTTAAAAATTTATAATTTGTCACGTAAATTGAAATGGATAGAATATGTTTAAAATTTGGCAGCCCTCTAACAAAATAATCTTGATTTTTTTTCTTCACAAATCTTTATGAATCACGCTGTTGTTTATCATGATTTAAAAATTGACATGAGTTAAAATTAGAATCGTGTGTTCAAAGTTAGAAGTGGGTTGAAAGTAATATGCATAAGTTGAAAGTGGAGCACATACACTAAAAGTAATATGTATGAACTGAAAGTAGAATTCATGTGTTAAAGTAAAGAGAACTTCAAAGATGTTTCTCTCTCTGGTAACATTGTAATTCAAGTAGGCAAATATTCCACACATATTTTCTGGAGATTTTTTTGATTAAATCAAAGAAAAAAATGATTTTGATTTTGAAAAAAATAGAGAAACAAATATATATATATATATATATTCACCATGTGTAGTATATAATAGAGGGGGGAAAGCACATGGGAAAGAAGAAGAAATTTTGACGAAAAATCTTAAAATGTATGAGGCACGCCATGTCATACTTGTATGAGGTATTGTTTGATTGACAAATGGATATAGATGGGACTCATTTATCAAGCTAATAAAGGAACATTTTTAAGTCTTCTTTGTCATTTTTTTATGTCCCTTGCTCAATATATTGTGTTTTAATTTTTTTTAAATATGTTTTTCTTTTTTAAGATTATTTTAATCATATCTTTTAAGAATTTATTTGTTGATTTAATTAGTTTATGCTTTCCTTTTTTTACGTACTGAGTTTTTATTTAAATTTTACGATCATTATATAAGTTTTTAGTTAATTATTTAATATTATTTTTTTATATTATGCTATTTATTCTATTATAATAAATATTTGTTTGAAATTTAGTTTTTAGTTTATGAAATCTAGATATAATAGGTTTTCTAATCCTAAAAATTATTTTTAAAAACTTATAAATAAATTTTATAAAATTGCGAAAATTCTTTTATGGAATAAATTATTAAAATTATTATTTATATTTATAATTTCTTAAGAAATGTAATAAGAAAAGTTAATAAACAAAATATTAATTAAATTACACCTACCTTGAATTTTAAGAATAAAAATATTTTATAAATTGACGGAAATAATATGTATTTATGTTAGTGTTTATGGATGTATTTCGTTTTTGAATTTCATGACAATAGTATCAAAACTTATATAATTGTTTGTCAAGATCATTAATGTTCTTTCCGTTATATTTTCTTTTGAAGAGTATTTGTGGATTGAATTGCTTTTCGATTATGAAATTGTTGAGAGAAAAATAAAAGAACATATTAAATTTCTACCTTCTTTGTTTTCATATTAATAATCTATTTTTTCTTTTACAAATTTCTTAAGAAATCATAAATAAAATGATAGTTTTACTAATTTACACCTTAAACTTTTTGGGTCGCTTTATAAATTTTACTATAAAAATAATTGATTATTATAATAAAATAGAAAATTGTAATTAATTAAATCTTTGAAAATTGAAAAATGATTTTATATAACTATTTTTAATAATATAAATAATTAATACCGACATGAAAAAATAATATCAAAAAGTTAAAAATAAAATGTGTCAGGTAAGATTTCTTGAATTCCATATTTTTCATGAATAAAGTTATTTAAGTATAAAATTTGGAACAATTATTAGAAAAGAAAACAATAGAAAAAAGTAAAGAAGTTTTTTTTTTTTTAAAAAAAAGTAAGTAAGAAAGAGAGGGAAAACATGAAAAGGAAGACAGAGAAATAAGAGTTTGGTTAATTTTCTGAAATAGATTCACTTGGCAAAATATAAATGAGCCGCATATAACTTTTGTCTGCCACATCATACCTGTGCCTCATTCATCATAAAAATTTTCGAAATTTGACTATTGACTTGTTAACTTGTTTGATGATTTGGATTTCAAACAGATCATTCCAACTAATAGGGGAATTTAACAAGTCATTATTAGTTGTGATTATTCTTTAAAAAATGTGAATGTGGTAAATATGGTATTAATTAACAATTTTGATCAACTAAAGAGGTTATCATATTAAAATATCATTAATGTTTTTGATGACTTTTTTAAGTCAAAAGAGGGGTATTTTCCTAGGATTATAGTCCCACCCCTGTAAAAAGAAGTATCTTTTATTTCTAATTTATGTAATATAGATTTGAGAGTCAGAAATTTTAATTTTAAACATGAATGTAGATAAAAATAAGTTTTTTAAAAATAAAATGCATATATTTGAAGTTAAAATAATTGACAATTTAAATTATTAAATAAAATATTTTTTAAAATTATGATAAAACAAAAATTCGTTAAAATATGTCACATAAATTTAAATGAATGGAATAATTTTAACATTTATGCCCTTGATTCTACTTTACTTGACATTAGTTTATTATTAATTCATTTAAGGAAAAAAGATACATTCTTATATTTCATTTATGAGAAATTTTGATAGCCACAAAAATGTTACTATAGCATATCTAAAGCTGTAAATTTCAAAAATTTTATAACCACCAGAATGTGATGTTATATCTCAGATTAAGTTTTAAAATATATTTTTTATAATTAAATTTTGTGTCAAGTCAAACTTATTTTTTGATTTATGATTTTTGTATGTCTTTTTATAGCGGGTCTTATTAGTTTTGAAATGCTGTTTGATTTTGAACATAAATTATGCTAAAATTAGTTGTTCTTGTATTAATTATTATTGACTCTTTGATTTGTTGTAAAAAAGAAATTGTTTATTCAAAAAAACACTAGGAAAATAGTTAAAAAGGCTTATTGGATTTTCTACCTAGACTACATTCCTTGAGAGTTTTGTCATTTAAGTAAGTCTAGTTGATTTAAAACATTTGAAAAAATTGTGGTTTCTATTTTTAAGCTGATGAAAAAATTATTAAAAGTATGGTATATTTTAGAATTCAAATACTTTCTTTTATTACGGTATTTATTAACTTTGTTCTAAATTTTATCAAGTGGTTTTTCAATAGCTTCCCACTTGACTTAAGCATACTGCAAATTATTGTTTTATTATTATTATTTATTATCATTTTTCTTATTTGTCTTAAATTAAAGTCTAGATGTCACGATCAGACTGTCCAGAGTGACACTCTCATTAACCTTACCGTAGGAGAACCAATTACTAAATGTTAACAATATTCTAAGCCATCAACCATTATTAAAAAGCAAACTCATTATATAAAACACTAGGAAAATAGTTAAAACAAATAAAGAATCAAATCTCATAAGCTCAATCAATTATCATTAAAATAACTACGCGAAAACAGCCCCTGTAAATTGAAAATCGAAGTGTCAAAACTCTAAAGTATCTAGAAAAACGAGATGTAAACCCTACCAAGAAAATAATAAGTTAAAAGTCTATGAAATGTCTGAGTGTGTGAAAAGATAGACAAAGAAACTAGGAGGTTCTCATGGCAGCCCTCAAAATAATCTTGATCCTCTTTCTTCACACAATCTTTATGAACCAGTGTTATTTATCATGATTTTAAATTTAAAATTGACATGGGTTTAAAATTAGAATCGTGTACTCAAAGTTAGGAATGAGGTTAAAAGTGATATGCATGAGTTGAAAGTGGAGTGCATGCGCTAAAAGTAATATGCATGAATTGAAAGTAGAGTTCATGTGTTGAACATAAGATGTATGAATTATAAATAGAGCCCCGAGCATTAAAAGTTTGTAGGGATTGAAAGTTGGAGCTCACGCGTTAATGTAAATATGGGTTGAAAATTGATTTTGTTTTTGAGATTGAACATATACATCCTGTCCTTCAAAATTAAGGAGCATAATTAGTTCCTATACATGACATACTTTATGAAAAAATTACATTGAATTTTTTTTGAAAGAATTCAAAGTGACATTGATTGTGAATTCAGTAATAGTAATTCATATGTCATCCATCATCAATGTACCACACATGATTAACAAATTAATAAAATATTAACATCTAGAAAAAAGCAAAGAAATACTATAGTTCAATAACAAAGAACATTTATATACATTCAACGGAGAAAGAATATTTAATAAAAGATAAATAAAAAACAAATTAAGATACTACCATCATTGATACTTTGTCGTATGGCCTCCTAATGATACTCATAGATTCTACAGATTTCATTAAATTACGATATTAGCATGTAGAACATAGCAACAACATGATGAACCAATTAGGAAAAAGTTGATCTCTTAAGAGTTTTTCTTATTGCAGCACAAAAAAAATCAATCAAATACTTCATATGAAATGACTCAAACATAACATCAAATACATTAGATACACAATTTACTTCTAAATTTATGTCATTTTTGATAGCTTACATAATAACAAAGACAAAATTAATGAAAGAGACATGTAGATTAGGTAAAAATTAGAGAGTACAAACGTAGATATACCAAATTAGTATCAATAAAAATTAAGCAAGATCAGAAAAATTTAGTCAATTCTCAAAAGCGACACGACCTTTGCAAAAGCGAGGCCTACAACACCGAAAACACGGTTCAAAAATATCAAAAGGATTCTCGAGATTCGTTTTGAACCCGTACGCACAAATTAAACCACATGCGCAAATTAAGTAAACTCGACGTTTCAAACTTAATGAAATCATTGAAACACGTATTTGAGGTCTCCTTGACCGAAATTCCAAAAAACCACAAGAAACTAACTCAATGCCTAAAAGTCTAAAACAAGTTATGGTCCTCTCTAAAATCAACTAAGAACTCACCTAGGCCTAAAATCATCCCCCAAATCTACTGAAACTCTCGAAATTTTCATTATATCATCCGAGCCTTAAATGTCGATCAAAATCAACGCAAAAGCTATATTTTTATATTTTCATAATTTATTACCACAAATCCTCAAAAAGACTCAGAATTTGAAATCGACAACTCTCACATCTCAGATTTCACAATTTGGGACTGATGAAATCAACAGAACTTCGTCCAACCCTCGAAACTCCACAAGACTTCAAACATAACTTTCTTAGCAATATTAACCTTTCAAACTAAAAATTTGTAGGATTCTCAACTTTTAACTCAAAGCTCAAAATCAACTTTTCAAACTCAAACATAAAAGACTCGGGATCGATATCGGAAGGAGCAAAATGATCAATTCACAAAAATTTTTAAACATGACTGACTGTACCATTACATAAGCGTCCCCTAACTAAGGTCTCGGGTGAGCTGTCGAAAGATATCACGTACTCAATAAGAAAAGAACAAGGTGTAATATCACAGTTGAGAAAACATAGTATATTGATAGGATCTCACGATTAGTTCAACCTATGAATGTAAATAATTAACCATAATATAGTAAACACAAGTCAACATATGTAACAACAATCACCAAGAGATATTTGGCAAAGAATGAATTGATAGAGGTGTTGAGTTTAACTAGATAAAAATATATATAGACTTCCAAACACAATATTATGATACAACAAATATCTAGATACATGTTCCTTATGATCACAATTACATATATTTACTCTTCTCATGAAACTATAAACACATATTTGGTCCTCTCATAGAACTCACACAAAATCTTTTAGTGTACTGACATGGTACTCGAGCCAATCAGTGTTAGTAATCATACCAGGTGTTATGCTCAAGTCAACCATTAGTATTCATACTAGGTGTGGTATTTGTATTTGAGTCAACTATTAGTATTCATGTAGTGGAAAGGTACCTGAGCAAACAATCAATCATAAAAAATCATGCACAAACACAATGAACAAATCCACTTGAAAGTCATAAGTCACATAAACAGGTATATTGTATAGAATTATCAACAAGATGTCATTTCATGTTTTGTTTTAAATTTCTTGAACATGCATTGCACAAAAGATACCATAAACTAGTAGATATTCATATGTACACAAACTGAAAATCGTACGACCATCACTCACCTTTAATCAAGACTTTTAGAAACTCTAAAAAACCTGAGTTTTTCCCTGTTCAAATCCTCGACTTGTTATTGGTTTGAAACAAACAATAAATACAACATACAATAAAAAAAAATAGCTTCACTATACTCGGATTAGATACAAATGTTAACCCCAGGCCATTTCATGACCATTCTATCCAAAATAGGATTTTTTTTCACCATTTCAGAGACCTCTCCAAGAGTAATTTCCTAGATTATAAGTTTTAAGAATCAAATTGCAAGATTGCGAGATAAACTTACCTTTATCGACAAATTTCATGAAAAAATCAGTGCAACCAGCCTTAAATCGTCCCTCTCAATCCAGAGAATAATAATGCAGAAAATAAAATATTTTGAGACTTTTCTGCATAAAATCTCAACTTACTATAGCATCTAATATTGTTTTATTTCTTAAGGTGACTATTCCTTAGTACAATACATTTTGCCTTCATTAGCATTTTCTATTACCTTTTTTTTAACTTCAGCTATTTGTTTTCTTCTTAGTTGTTCTCAAATTGCATGGAAAAGCAACGACACATAATTGTATAAATTCATGAGTCTGGTACACACTAATTTTGACTAGTAATTTTTTAGTGAAAGATTCAGGTTATTTCACCCCAATTTTTTCCTAATTGATACATATACTATTTGAATGCACAATTATTTTAGATAAATAATAAACTTTATTAGTGATATTAAATAAAAATTTTAAGTTATATATTGTCTTTTGAAAATATATCAATTAATAAAGATATTTCCTAACTATAATT
This sequence comes from Solanum pennellii, assembly GCF_001406875.1. Taxonomy (NCBI): domain Eukaryota; kingdom Viridiplantae; phylum Streptophyta; class Magnoliopsida; order Solanales; family Solanaceae; genus Solanum; species Solanum pennellii. The sequence continues at coordinate 92,743,995 of NC_028637.1, forward strand.
ATGAAAATATAAATGATTTATAATTTTCAATTTAGTATATTTCAATTGAACTAATCATAAAAATTAAAAGTATCGGAGTTCTATTAACATCATAAAATATATGTTTTGGATAAAAAAATTATATTATAAATAAAATGTCATAAAATTTTAAATTATTTAATAAAAATTAAATCTGTCTAGTCTAACTAAAATATAAATGACTTACAATATCAAGTCTCAAGTCTCAAGTCAATACTATGTGAAATAGCCACTTATACCCTTCGTTACATTTTGGATGAAAAACGCCTTTGCTATTATTCTAAGAGACCACATATACCTTCAAGAGTTAACACTCCATAACTTTCACTTATAGCAAACACAAAATTCATATTTGTATGCTATAGCAAAATTAGCATAATTGTGCTTCATGACATACATATATGTATAATTCGTTATACATATACAATTGAAGCGAATTGTATAAAATGAATTGTATAAAACGAGAAAGAGAGAAATTATATACAATTTGAATTTGTATAAAACGAGAAAGAGAGAAAAGTAAAAGAGAGTTGGATAGGGAAATATTTGTATTGTATAATTATAAGTGTATAGGAAGATTATATACAATTTGAATTTGTATAAAATGAGAAAGAGAGAAGGGAAAAGAGGCTTGGACATGAAATATACAATTTAATCGAATTGTATAAAATGAGAAATAGAGAAATTATATACAATTTAAATTTGTATAAAACGAGAAAGAGAGAAAAACAAAAGAAACTGGGCAGGGGAGTATTTTATTGTATAATTATAAGTATATAGGACGAAGATATATGTATTTGCAAGTGTATATACAATTTTCTCTTGCTTTATACAAACAGAAACACAATTTATACAATTCGTTTCTGTTTGTATATGCAATAGAGGCGAGGATGGCGAGCGAGATATGAGGGAGTGGCGAGCGAGATCTGGGAGAGTGGCGAGCGAGATCTGGAAGAGTGGCGAGCGAGATCTGGGGGAGGGGAACGAAAATATATGTATATATATAATTTTTTCTCGCTTTATACAAACAGTACACTTGTGTTTGTATAAAAGTAAGAGGAAACGAGCGAGAGATGGAGTGAGAGAGGAGAGTGGCGAGCGAGAGTTTGAGGTAGAGAGGTGGCTGACAAACAGTTTGCTATGTGACACAATTAAATCAAAGTGTGGTTATAGCATGTAATTTGATTTATTAATTTGGCATTATATACAATTTTTCCTTTTTTTATTGATTTGACAAGTCAAGTGGGACAAACCACCTAAGCATTGCCAGCTAGGATTCACTATAAAAAAACTAGACGTTCATAGTTTAGGGAAGTTTTGACCCTTTTTCATTAAAACAAACAAACTTAAAATTAAGATACACGTTAATTACAACAACATATATTTTTCATAAAATTTAAAGATTTAACTGAAATATGTTATAGTTTCAAAACTTCAAATATCTAAATGAAATTTTTTGATAAATATTAATTTACATCGCCGTAACAAAATGGAAGGACCTGAACCGGTCAATCTATTTCTTCATTCCGAACCGTAATACACCAAATTGGGTAAATATAAACCCTAGCCATCCAACAAAAACCCTAGAATCCATTGAAAGCAAATTAGTAAGGGGTTGAAAGATGACGCAAAAGGCAAATCTTTTCAAAGGCCAACAGAAGAAGAAATCAGTGCCGAGTCGACATGGAAAAGCTCCTCAAATTCGCAAAGGTATATGTATTTCTTTGTTAGTAATTTCATCGTTTGTGTTAGTGTGTATGGGGAGTAACAAATAATTTCATTTACAGGGAAGAGAGCTGTGAAACCATCGAAGAACACAAAGCAGATGGATGTCGATCGGGTGAGTGTTTTTTAATTATGTTTGTGATTTCTAGGTTTATAATTTTGATATTTTGAGTTAATGGGTGTTTGATTTGCTTTCTTCCCCCAATCATATTGAATATCTGTTATGTGGCAACATTGTTTTGAGATTTTGTACCTATGTAATTGGGTTAGATGATTTTGCAAATTCTTGGTGGTAAATATTAATATATGAAAGTTAACACCTCAAACTTCATAATAATTGGAGAAAGGGAATTGATAAAGGGATCCTTAGGGGGTTGAGGGGCGGGTAAGGTACAAAGCTGGGATCTTTAATTGATCAAGTTAAATCACTCTGTCGGAGAATTAAGGTTAGTGATGACATTAGAACTTTAATTGGTTAAGTTAGATCATTCTGTTGGAGAATTGAGGTTAGTGATAACATTAAAACTTTATTGATTAAGTTAAATCACTCTGTCGGAGAATTGAGGTTAGTGATGACATTAGAACTTTATTGATCAAGTTAAATCACTCTGAGAGAATGAGTTAGTGATGACATTATTGTTATTTTCTTCAGAGGTTTGACTTTGTTAGTCTTGTGGAGTTATATGCCTTATTTCTTCATTTTAGGTCTATCAATTATTGTTCTTGAAACTTGGTTCTTTTGTTTGTATTATGGTTAGTAGTAGATGCCCTTACTTTTCTTTTTGCTTTAACGAAGTTCAGATAAGTGTGAAAAAAAATTGTGGAAGAGCTGTTATTGAAGTTTTATCACTGTGCCAAATATTATGAATATGTATGATTTGGATTTGGAAGTGTAATATGATACTTCTACAATTAATGCTTTTCAAAAGAGAGGAAGGTTTATGGAAATTAAATAGTTAGAACTCTTAATTTGCTGGAATGGGCTTTATTTAGTTTCACAGTCCATTTGATCTGGGATCTTGATTCGGTATTCCTAGATGAAACATGAGACCTGGATAAACGCAATAAAAGAAGTGTTTGAGGAGGGTGTTCAATAAGATTAGGGTGCTATAGTAGGATAACACATCTGGGTTCATGTTCTTCTTCAAAGAGCTGAAGACACTAGACTGATCTAGTTAATTTTAGTTTTGAGAGATTTATAGAACAAATTAATTCTGCTCAACTTTGGTTTTTGAGTCGTTTAATTTTTATTTTGTACAACCTTTGAGTACTTATATATAGATGCCATAAGCAGCGAAGTTTAAGTTTATCAGGAGGATATTTATGCCGATTTGATATATTTAGAACAGAAGGACTGACATTAGCGGAGAAAGCACCAGAATGGAATGCAGCACAATCTGTAGTTCATTTCGGTTTTATCTTTGCTTTCCCTTCCGACTTGTTGGGTTTTTATTAGTCATGTTTTGTGTAGATATCTTGCACAAGTTAAAGCCATTGACCTTGTTAATTTCCTAAAACTACCGATTGCATTAGCTTGATCTTTGGTCAAAGTGGTTGTAGTTTCAACTGTAAAATTCAGTCAATACATTCACTTGACTAATAAACAGGTTTAAACGATAATGTATATAGTGGTATCTTTCAAATGACAAGCTGATTCTGTGTTACCAATGGTAGGAAAGTAAACTTAATTGACTGCCTTCACATTCCAATTGTTTTAACTTAGCAAATGATTAAGTTTTTGTCAATGTGATTTGTGGCATCACTATCTATCATTGCCACACAGAAGCAGCCTTCCACTAAGTTAAAATAATTCTTTAAATATAGATGTGTTTTGTCAGATTATCTATTGCACCATCCTTTTAGCATGTCTGACTTATTGACCTCATAAAAGATATCCGGTGTTCAGAATTCCGGGTTCACTGGTTTTTTTAAGTTTTAGTACTTGCCTACTCTCTATTTCAATTTATATGATAAGCTTTCCATTTTGGGATGTCACAAAGTGTTTTACATGATGATTCCACAAGTATCAGTATTTTATAGTATAACATTTCTTTTAAGTTAATATTCTCGTGAGCATATTTCCTTGAACAATCATGTGATGTGTTTCATCCTCAACTCTTATTAGTCCTGTTCTTCTTGAATAGCTTCTTCCTATGACATACAAGTAGAACTTTAAAAACTCGATGCACATACAGACGTCATATATATTAGTATGCAAGGTGTACTTAGTTATTTTTTTGCTTCTTCGGTATTTTTTGCAAAGTGGAATATGAAATATGTCAAACTCTAGGTCTCATTGTTCTTTTGTGTGGCCAGGAATTGACAAAGTTTATTAATCAGTGCAACGAAACAAAAGCAGCCACTTTTGCTACTAAGGATGGTGGTCAATTATGTATACTTAAAAAGCCTGAGTCCTCCAGTAAAAAGCCTGAATCCTCCAGTGGCGCTTCAAAGTAGTGCCTTAGGAATCAATTGTATAAACAAAAATTTTGATGCCAGTTTGCTTGCAAAGCTCTTCATTTTCACCTTTTCAAGACCAAGTTTTGAGTGTCTTATTATTATTTTTTAAATGGATCGATCTATTTTTGTTGTTGGGCTTTTATTTTTTTCGATTAGCATGTGCCTTGTTTATGGAGCTTCATATGAGACCAAGTACAATCAGGAAAAATAACCCGTCTCTTGTCTACTCCTTATTTGGCATAATGTTATTTGCATAAAGTTAGTTCAACTCTGTTGCATCTTATATATTGTAAAAATTTCTGATTTCACCACTCGAAGATATAACAAAATAGATCAATAGATACAATCATATCTGCGTGTATTAACTTCCAAATACCTAAAGACAAAATAAAAGCATTGGTTGTTACAGATATAAATCAGAAGTTTCCAAGCATCATGATGATGATGTGATTAGGCAAAAATATTGAATCTATCTCTTTTTCCTTTGTTTAACCTTTTGGAAAATAATAATTATACAGAATGTGAGATAATTATTAAAAAGAAGATATTTTCTTTTCCATTATTCGATTAATGCTTCCAATTTTTAGCAAAATATATTTAAAAACTAGTATTCACAGTTTGGAAGATGCCAGGCTGTTAGATTTCTGGTAAGATATTTTGTTTTAATGGGAATTTGCCTCTCTGTTTTGGCTCATAAATAAAATTGGGACACAGTCGGTTTATTTCAGGTTTCTTAACCTGATTCTCTGTCTTTTAATCTCTCAACGGTCATATTATTTATTATTTATCTAAGATAAATCTCACAAGTCATATCATTGAAGGGCTTAATTAGTATTTTCCTCTTACAAATCTTATAATATTATTTATAGTACAGTTATGCATAAAGTTGTCTCCGATAGTTTCATTTTTTTTTTCCTCAAATCAAGTATTTATTGAAAATAATATATCGATCTCACATGAGGTAAAATTTGTGTATATTCTATCCTCTTCATCATTATTTTGTGGGATCACATGAAATATGTCGTTATTATTGTATTTATGTATACAGTGGAACATCATTTTATTATAGAAGTTTACATCAAATATAGAGTGATACCTACCCACCCATAATTTACATAGATGAATGTCTCATCTATATATGATTTTCTTAAATTCATATATAGTACATAATTTTAGAGGGACGTTTAAGTTTATTTATAAATCGTGTAACACTTCGAAGAAAAATTTAAGTTTCGAATTAACACTATTTTCAACATGCCTATATTTTGAGGTGTACAATAAATACAAGCTAGAATGTTTCGTCTTTAAATTTTAATGTTTATCGTTCTTCGTATATCGTCACTTGCATACAAATTTGAGAATTATATTATTATCTGTATACTTTAATTCGTTATAGTATATAATATGTTGATTAGAAGTATGGGTACATTTTCGAATCAAATATAATCGACCTTGGTGGCAAATATTTGAGGATTGCCACTAGGAAAAAGAATTTTATATAAAATTTGGAGATTGCTACGCAATCGAAAACGACCACTCAACCTCAATTATGTAAAAGATACTACTTTCTTCCGTCAATTTATGTGTTATAGCATTGATTGAATACGATATCAAAATATTTAAAACTTGTGAATTAAAATAAATTATCGATGTTTGTATGATTATAACTCATCTCATTAAAGGTAAAATAAACATTTTTAAAAGGTGGACAAAGAAAAAATGATAATAAACATGGTTTTGCTTTCATTAAAGAAATATATTTTTTGAGTTTCAATATTATAAATAGTCCATGTAAATAATTTGGGTTGAAATTATGATAAGGTAGTGGACAGGCTTGACAATGTGATAGATATATGAATATGAATATCCTTGTTCCACCCCATCTTGATATCCCTCTTCCCTTAATTATATCCATCTTTATTTTTATTCTATTTACATAGTATAAATCTTAGCTATGGTAAAAAAATATTCCCAAATAATTGGTATTTCATACCTATATTGATCACTTAAATATTCCCCACTAACTTAGATTCCAACAAATGTGCTTTTTCTCAAATCCAGAGACGGAGTAGGCATTCAGTAATTCAGTTTAGTTTCGGTTTTTTTTCTTGATTTTTTTAATTTTTTGTTCTTGTACAACGTATACCAAATATCGAATCGAAATAATTAGGTTCATTTGATTTTTATTATTTCGGTTCGATTTATATTATTTCAATTTTTTTAATGGGCCTGCTTAGTAGGCTTTTTAAAATTTAAAAATTTACAAGTTCTTTTCTTTGATTTTTCAGCTTAATGGGCTAAAAATAGCTACATCAAAGAAGTGTTTTTTACTTTTTACTTTTTTATTTTAAATTATAATATTTATTATTTAATATTAATAATTAATATAATATAAATATATATTATAATATAATATATTTTGGTAAATCGAAATACCAAATAACACAAAATTACATACCAAAAACCGAATTAAAATATCAAAAAATACAAAAATATATACCGAATGACGAACTGAAAATCGAAAAACCAAAACCAAAATACCAAAAAAATTCAATTCAATTTGATATTTCAATTTTTCGGTGTTTATGCCCAGCCCTACCAGGGACATTTTTTAGTGTCTGATTATTAGGGGAAGAAAAGTCAAGATGAAAATGACTTCCCAATGATGAACGAAAGTAGTTTCATGTTAAAACAAATTAATTTTTAATTTTATATTACTTATTTCGATTAATATCAATACACTATCAATTCTAAATATTAATATAAGCATTCTACTTCAATAAAAAGGGAGAAATTGCATGTTTCATAGTGACTCCTCTTCTTACCGTCAAGTAATTTACTAAAATATTCTAATAAAAATAATTTAAAAAAATATCTTGTATTTATAAAGGTTCGAAGAGATTTATTACTATTACATTAAACTAATAATATAGTATATATATTTTAATGATATATTGGCACTCACTGATCAACCACCAAAAGGAACTTTTTATTTGCATTAAAATTTAAAATAACTTTATTTACATCATGCACACTAATATAAAATTTCTCTAAAAAGTTATATACAGTAAATTAATAAAAGTATATTAGCTTTTAGTCTAAAAATGAATCGGATATTTTTGTGCCACATCAATTACCACTTTAGCAGCCTTCAACTTGGTCTTTAACGATAACATAAAATCAAAAGCCATAAGTAAAAAATAAATTAATTTTATTTTTATTAAAAATAAATATATTTTTATTTAATCAAAACACTGTAAAAATACTTAAAATAAATCGACCGAACAAGCTCTTAATCCCATAATAACAGCTCTTTAAAACACGAAACTGGTGCAAAATATTTTCAACTAAAATGAAACACGTGCGAGAAACAGCCGCAGCAGTGGATCGTGTAGACACGCGCCGTACGATGCACGTTTGGAATGTTTTTACCAAATTGGTGTTCAAACAAGTAAATAAAAGCAACACTTTGATGCGCCCACCAACAGCATCAGTCACCCCCACAATTCACATACCAACAAAATCTAACGTTCCTCTCCTCCATAACGGAATAATCATCTACTTTATCCACGCGCCGCCGCACTCTTCCCGTCGTTCATGGGTGCTGTAGAACCTGTAAGCACATACAGCTCCATTATTTCCATTTCATTTTCAATTTTTCGGTGATTAAAAGTGAAATTGAGTTTTTATTAAAAAATTTCTGTCTATTGTTAGGTAGTTGACGAGGAAAATGGAGAAAAGGAGTCGAAGATACGAGATGTGGAGAAAGGTGAAATGGATAGTCAACAAAGGGGATTTCAAGGTCAGCCTACGCCGGCGCCGGCGCCGGCAGAATCAGGCGGTGAGAATTTTCACATGTCGAGAATGCAGAGATTGAGTGCTACGAATCCTTTGAGGCTTGTGATGAATGCCGGAACTAGAGTTGCTTCTCCTTCTCCTTATAACGCTCCGCCACCTGCTCAACATCGTCAGCACCGTTCTTTTCCGAATCCTTTTCACCACCGTCATCCTCCGGCTCCGGCGCCGTCTCAGCACCGCCATGCTCCGGTGCCGGAGCCGGCTCCCGTTCCAGCTCCGTCTCAGCACCACCCTTCTCCGGCTCCTTCTCAGACTCGCTCTACCCCTGCTGTTACCCCTCAAGTATGTTTCTGAGCTTAACATAGAAGGGCGTGTTTGGTATGATGGAAAATATTTTTCTAAAATGAAAAATAGTAAGTCATTTTTGAGGTTCAATTATTAAAGAATTTTTCTTTTTCATTTTCAACGAAAGCAGAAAATATAACTTATTTCATGTTTGGACAAAAAATATTTTTATGTCACAATTATTTTCAACTAAACTATTTCTAAGAAAATAATTCATTTTATTTTTTGAAAAATAACTTCTATCATGGACCTGGCCGGAGCTAGCCAGGCGCAAGGGGTTTGAATATTTCAGCATTTATATATGATTAAAATTATTTTTAACATATAGATATACTGATCATGGAGTATCAAATAGAGCTGAAATTCTTTTTCATTTTCGATGTGTCTTCAAGTTTTCAGTTTTCTTAATATTTGAGCAAATCTGATGAAAATATTTCTTCTTGTTTAATTTTTTTAACCTGCAGCCTTCAGTAATAACACTGAATTCAAGATCCTACACAAACAAGTTTTCACTATTTCTGTTCCTTATACACATGATTGGTGCAATTGGGCTAGTTTGTTTTCTTGTATTTAAAGGGATACAAGGTCTACTGGAAGCAGGGGAAGCACAAAGAAAAGAAAAGAGGCTATTAAAGTTTTTTCTACCACAAGTAGAAGCAGCTTCTTTACTTAGCATAACACTAGCATTTACATGGCAAAAGGCAATGAGATTGTGGCCAACATTCATGGTTCATTTCATACTCTGGGGTTCGTTTATCTTCACATTAGCAGCTGGAATCCTATTAATTTGCTTCCAAAGACCATCAACTGATGGTGTTGGAGTTGTGTTAATCATATTTGCAATTGGAAATGGATTGTATTCTTGTTGGGTAACACCAAGAATTAAGTTCTGTACAAAGATTTTAATTAAATCACTTGAACCTGTACCTAAATTTGGCGATTTGAATCGTCCAACTTATCTAACATTAGCTGCTGGATTCTTATGGATGTCAATGTGGATTTTGGCTGTGATTGGGGCTATAAATTTCTATTTCCCACCGTTGGTTATCATCGGGTTGGTTTTGAGTATGGCTTGGGTTACTGAGGTGATGAGGAATGTTGTGAATTTGACGGTTAGCAGAGTGATTGGGTTGTATTATCTTAGAGGAATGCAATCCAGTACACAGTTTTGTTTCCAGAGGGCATTGTCTGTGAATCTTGGAAGTGCTTGTCTTGGTTCTTTGTTCGTTCCTACAATTGAAGTTCTGAGGGTTGTGGCTCGCGCGTTGAATTTGCTTGAAGGTGAAGATGAGTTCATGTTTTGTTGTGCTCATTGTGGATTGAAAATCATGGATTCTATCTTCAAGCGCGGCAATGGCTGGGCATATGTTCAGGTACTTCAAACATTCTTTCGTTTTAAAGTTGTTGTCTTGACCTGCTTGTGCGTATCTTGATTATGTTATTAGGTTCCATTAATTTGAATTATCGAGTATCAGATTACTTTGTTCATCAAAATTGTGATTCACTTGTATTTAGAGTAACATCCCCTTGAAATGGACTTCTTAATTAGGATGCTCTAGGTCTTATTAACATGGATGTTGACTGTTATCTTATAAATTAATTTTTCCTCAAAAAATAAAAACATTATCTTTAAAAAAAGTCTTCATATTATAGCTTATTAGTCATTTTCAATTTATAGCTTATTACATGTTTCCAATTTATTAAATGTTATTTTTAATATATAGAGTCAGTAGTCATAATTCTCCCTACCCTTTAGTGCTGTGTGAGATGAGATGTCAATATTCCTTCTTATACGTTCTTAATTATTTCGACACATATATACTAACTTTATATAACTTTCACTTTCACTAATTTTTCAACCATATTCAGTTGACGACTTCTTATATAATAAATATGATAAAACTCCCGCATATTCGGATTTTTGTTAGTTTGGGCCCATCACACAATAATTCACTTGTATACGTAGCTGCGCGATGAATATTGATTGAAAGGATATACTCATTATTTTGTTAGATTGCTACGTATGGTAAGAGCTTTGTGAAGGCATCACAAGACACTTGGGAGCTATTTCAAAAAAGAGAAATGGAGACAATTGTAGATTCAGACATGACAAGTGCTATTTGCTTCTTGACTGGAGTTTGTAGTGGTTCTATTTGTGTTATTGTCATTGGTGCTTGGACTTTCACTGTTTATCCAAATTTCACAGCCACATTGTCTCTTCTATCAGCCTACGTTGGTTACCTTCTGGTTAGTCTTTTTTCACTTCACGATTGTGTTATATGTTTGCTCTGTTGTTCGGACTCTTCAAAAGTATATTTTTAATGGATTGCAGACGAGGATTGCGATGGCTTTGCCTCACGCTTGTGTGAGTAGTTACTACGTTTGTTATGCTGAGAATCCAGATAACAGACTTTTTGACAAGACTATTCAAGATCGACTCAATTCAATGAAGACGGATCGTGATGTTATTGTGCCAACTCCTAGATCTGTACCTTCTCGATTCGCACGGTAGCACCAATTTTCTTTTTTGTAATTTGCTTACCATCCGAGCAATTCGAATGTATATAAGATTAATTTTTTGCCAAACATAACCATATGTTAGATGATCAATATTTATTGCAAGGACCAAAAGGTTCAACTGTGAAATAACTTTCCAAGTTGGAGTGCCCACTCAGATGAAGAGGTGTCTTTATGGTCCTGTCCTTTTGTATTTATATAATAATTGATATACTTTGGGATATTGTAGAGTCGTGGTAAGGACCCACCACTAGTTTATTGTCAACATCTTAGTTAGGTAAACGTAATGTTTATTTAATTAAATTACATTTCATTCTTTACGTAATCATGTAAACTTTGAACTATTTCTTTTCATTTTTTATAATTTTTATATTTTACTTGGTTGGTGGAACCATGCAGAAGAAGATATATAATCTACGGAAAATCACCTTCGGTTGTTCTAATTGCATATTTTAATTAAAGTTTCAAATTTTTCTTTTTCTTTTTTTGGTCAATGATATTTAAAGTAAAGGCATAATATATAAATATGTGTTTTAACTAACGGTTCATTTGTGTTCATTAAGATTAAGAGGTCTGAATCTGAATATACAAATGTATGTTTTAACTTAGGCCTTATTTAATTTCATTAAGATTAATAGTCTTATTTTTACATTCATGTTCTTTAATTTTGGATTTGCAAAAGTAGACATATGAGTCCTACATGTATTAAGGCGTAAATTGCCAGACATAAGATGTGGGTATCTATTTCTTAAACTTTATATAAATTTAAGTGTCTATTTATTAATATCCAAAACTAAAAAATATAAATATAAAATAAGATCAAGTTAAATGACATATTAATGCATTATGCCCGAAGTAAAATACTACATGTGATAATGTCTGTATAGTATTTGGAAATTAATTTGGCATGTGAAAAAAGAGGGTAGAAAAGTTACTGAACACCAAACTAGATATAATATATACACTAGTGGCATTAGTTTTGATTTGCTGTTGAAAGAAAAGAAGATTCGTTGAATTAAAAAATAGGGGTATAAATTTTAGGTGGGACTAAAATAGAAATTGCAGAACAACTGTTTTTCTGGGTATTACACGTCAGCAGTCTATCAGATTTCAAGACATGGCACGTGACACATGCTATGCAATCCACATGCACAACCATTATTTTCGAAAGTATTGAAAATACTTGTAAATTTACTTATAATGAGTTATTAGTTTTCTTCAAATTAATAAACGTGATATAATAGTTGAGAATCTTTTGTTTGTGCTTGAAGAATTTCTCGATAAGGAGGGTTTATTTTTTTAGCGTGTTTATTCGATATAAATTTAAATTAATCAGATTAGTAATCATAGAAACTCAGATCCAACTTTGAAGAAAAAGAGATAATCCATACATATAAACAGTGGAGGAGCTTGAGGTTGTTCACCGACATTTCTATGTCAAAAAATTATATTGCATAATTAGATAAAAATATAATTACATATATATATATATATTATATATTAACATTTCTTAACTTTTACACAATTTAAATTCTTTATATTTTACATCTTTTTGAAATTCTGACTCCATTGTATATAAATGTACATTAATTCAAAAAGATAATTACCAAGTTAAACTTTAATATTTACACATTTAATATTTCTTTTTAATATAATTATATTATTATATATATTAAAGCTATTGAATTCAACCGAATCATGGTGAATTTCTAACCATACATATAATAGCTAAAGAAGACAAATTACCTTTATTTTGTAAGCCATAAAGTTGGTTACGTTGTAGTGTTTCGTGACTCACCATGCTACCTTTTTTCTTAATACTATTTTCATATCGATATTATCATATACAATTTAATTTTTTATTTTATTTTTTTGGCTTTAAATGGATAAGTTCATTATTTTTATTGGTAGGGCCTAAACATTTTTCATCACATCTCACATTTTTGACGTGTTTATATTGTCACTTTTTTCGAGCTTCTGCTCTTTTTGTTATCGTTATTTTTCATTTCATACGCATGATACCTATGAAAAGAGCCAAAATAAAATAAAAAAATGAAAAGTAATGTAACAAAAACTGTTTGGCGTTTTTTTCTTCTTTTAGAATTCTAAGTTATACATTTGTCACAAAATAACGAATAGCTATCTCAGAACAAGTTATTATTATTATTATTATTTTTTAATTCATTAAAAAAATATCTCTATTTTTTCATAATTTTTTTAATTTTAATTTTACAAGTTGCATATCTAAAACTTAAAAGCAAGGATCACTGCGATAAATCAAATCAAGGATCTATGAAAGTGGAGGTTGTTCCCGATAAATATTGGATCCTATAAAATTAAAGACATTTAGATACAATCCTCATAACTTTAATTTAAGATTTTATATTCAAAAATCTTGATAGTTACTTTGTCAAATTCAATATCAAGTTAAAATCAGATAAATAAATTAAACGAAAGGGAGTTTTAAATATTTGTTGCTTAATTATAAAGGAAATGATTTTCTTGGTGCTCTACAAGTTTGGAAAAGAATAAAAATGTGATTTGACAAAAGAAAGAGGGATAAAATTTAAACTAGAGTAATTTCTTCATAAAGACAATCATCTTTCTTTTATTTTATTTCTTCTATTATTTCTCTTCTTGTAGCTTTTCCCCTTCCCTAGTTGCCTTGCATTTTTAGTTCATTCTTTAATTAGTAGATAATTCAAATGGAAAGACTTAATAATTAGAATTACTAAATATTGTTTTTTTTTAAAAAAAAAAACATTTTTTTAATCATTATTAGAAAGGAGATAAGATAGAGAATGCCTACATCCAATAATAGACTTGACAAACTTGGCTTCTGTTAGGCAACAAGTCATGGTAGCGTTTTGTTTTATTTTATTTGTCGTCTTTGATTAATAATTGAATAAAAATCAACTGTTCCTTCGTTCTTGGGCTTGAATTTTTCATTTTTTTCAAATTGATCTCTCAGATAATTAATATCAATTATTTTTTAATCATAAATACTTTATGATAAAGACTTGCCATTTTCTGCCTAATATATATATATATATTAATACAAGAAATACTCTTCCTAAAAACGAAACATGAGAAAGTAATAGGAAAAAAGAAGAAAATAATGACTTTTAGGGGCCTAATAAGGCATTATTGCATTGGAATATGGATTTTGTTGGAAAAATCAAAAGCAAAAGGACATTCAAATAAAAATGATACTTTTCTCGTATTATATTAGTTGATCATTTTTTATTTTGCATGATGCTTAAAAAATTATAAATCAGAAAATAATTTATTAATTTACCTCTTAAAAAACTTTTACAAATTTTATAAATAAATATGAACACTCTCAAAATAAATTAATAGCAATAATATAGAATAGATTAAATTAATATTTTTCTAATTTAATAACATAAATAATAATATAAAATAATTATTTTTAATATGATTATCAATTAATATGAAACGAAGAAAACGAAGGGAGAAGCAAGTGCCAAATAGCCTTGTCATTTCAGATGTAAAAAGTAATTTTTTTTGAGGAGGGGGGGGGTTGGCTTTTTTCCAATTATTGATAATGAGAGTAGTGACAACTTGAAATAAATATACGTTATCACCTTGGTCAATTTTGCTGGCAAAAAGAATAGCATAAAGTAAATAGCATTTATAGTACCCTGATTTTGACAAACGCTAGACGTGTACTAAACTATTAATTTCGAAAACTATAGTCAATTATTTGATTTTGTTAAACCATAGAATTTAATGAAACAAAAATGGAGCGATATTTTACATTTAGTGGTCTTGCCCAAATGAACTGTTTACATCTAGCTACACAACTAACTTTATGAATAAACTCTATATTCAAGACATGTGTTACATTCATTGATTTTTTTTAAAAAATTTGTTATCATTATCAATTGTACACGAAAAAAATAAAGTATTAATAAAATCTAGAGTACATGATCTCAAAATTCACTTCCAATTTTGATTTTGAAAGAAGAAAAGAGAGGTCTACGCTCCATAAAAATTGTCTACTTGATTTGTTCATCGACTCGTAAATCGTATCACAAAAAAATAGAAGTGGCAAATAGAAAATGGGGTTGTTCATGGTTATAGTTAAGTAACCAAATCGATTAAGAAAATCGATATTTGGTTGGATTTGGTTAGGTTTGGTTTTTGAATTTTGAAAACTGATATTATTTGGTTTGGTTTTAATTTTACTAAAAAATATCCGCAAAAATTACCCAAACCGTTATATTATATATGTAAACTTTATGGTTATTTATATATTATTCATAAATAAAATATAAATATTTTATTAAATTTTAATAAACTTAAGTGTTTAATTTTATCATTATCTTAAATCCAACACTTAAATTTCAATCTAACTAATAAATCCTAATTCTAACTCCACCAAAAAATTATTATTTAAGTGATTTTTACATACTCTACCTAAGAAATTTACAGTGCTATTCTTTTAAAGAAAAATATACGCAGCTTTTTTCTCTTGTTAAAAAATTTGCAAAGCAACTTCCTTTCTTTTTTCTTTTAAAAAATTTCAAAGCAACCTTCTGCACCTTCTCTTCAACTTCTTTAGTCATATTAGTCTTTTCTTCTCCATCTTTTTATATTATACTTTTTCTTGATTTTAGCATTTTAATTTAGAGAGCATGACTTTAAATGAGATTTTTTAGTTCAAAACAACTCTGGTAGTATTGTTTCCATTACATGTATAAATTGCATTCTCTTTTTAGAAATAAATCTTCTAACAACGAAAGAAATTTTTTTAGTCCTCTTTCAATTGTTCTATGACTAATATTGCTTAATTTAATTCACAATAGTTTTTCTATGGATTTTTCATGTACAACAAACTATATACTTTCAAACCAAAATAACAAAAAAAATAAAATTAAACCAAACCAACAATAACCAAGCCGCCGGTTATTTTTTTAATTTGAGTTTAGAAATTTAAAAACCAATTAATTTTAGTTTGATTTAGCTTTAACAAATAACCGATCCAAAGCGAACCATGAATACCGCTAATATGAAGCAGTGAGACCATCAAATGAAGAGATCCTTGACAGGTGATATTCCCCAATCAAGAGAAGAGAAGTCTTTATGAGATTAGTTAAATTAAATAAAAGGTACTTTATTCATTCCCAAAATCAGATTCTCCAGAACAATTTCTAACCAACATTGAATTTTCAACATCATAGAAAAAATGGTTGATTTAATATTCCTTGGCATACAATAGACTTTCATGTCCAAAAGAAATTCCATAATTAGATGAAATGCCTACTTTAAGAGAAGTTTATATAGTGCATGGAAACACACAGAATAGTAATACATGAATGCGACAAATAAGTTATTATATGATCTAGTATCAATAACTATGAAGCTTATTTAAGATAAAAATACAATAAGGTTAAATTGTTGCAACGTATTTAATCAAGATGGATAACTTTTGGAAATTCATTTTTCAATAGTTTCTTCAGAAAATAGATATGAAATGTGAATACAATATCAGAAAAACCAAAAGCATTACTTGTACCAATCTTCCAACCTTACAAGGTGTAGTTGTTTCATGTAGAACGCATACATTATCCAGGAAATTTCCAAGTCCCCAAACTTTAGGTCCATAATTATGCTGCTTTTGTTTCTGCTGCTCCTTCCTTTGGTCCTACCTTCACCTCACCAGAGCAACACCCACCACCGTGGTGGTGGTGGTGATGGTGATGCTGGTGGTGCTTCTTGCCCTTCAATTCCTTTCTCATATCATAAGCATCTTCCCCATCTGCATAGTACTTGGCTTCCATATCATGAATCTTATATCCTAATGTCTCTGTATACAGCTTAAATGCGGCCCTGTTGCTCTTCCTAACATGCAGAGACACATACTCTGCTCCAAACACCTTTTACCAAAAATAAAATTGGATCTTATTTTTAGAATCATTCCAACTGAGGAACATTTTTGCGTCAGGACAAACAATACGCATGCTAAATTAGATTGTACTGTTTTTTTAACTTTAAGCACATTATTGAATCAACAAGAAATAACAGTGAGAATGAACAAAGGAGCAGAGTAAAATTTACAAAAACTCATCCAAAATATTGACAGGTGTGTAGAATACTCCAAAAATAGTGTATTTTTGAAGAATCCGACATGGATGCAACAACATTTTTGAAGAGTCCAAGCAACATAGTCAATAACCGTAACTCACTGAATGTACCTAATTAGGTTGGTACTATAGTTACATACTACCGGAAACTTGTGCTTCCCAAAAAAACTACATTAGTTTAAAACCAAAGCATGACGTTCCACTATTACATTTTCAAAAATTCTATTTTCTTTTTGTTTGCACTAGAGGGTGGGTCGACGGAGCTCCTTGGTAAAGAGAAGCTAATTGATGACATAATGCGATAACAGTTACCAAAAGGGGTACAGTAAATTGAAGGATCCAAAATACCGATTTTATAGAATTACTGTTCCCACTGACGGTACAGATTCAGCATTAAACACCTACAAGGAGAGTGACTCAATATGAAGGGATTACAAATTTTATTAAATAAATCCACAAATTTTCAGTGAATGTGCCTAGTTACTATGTTCTTCCTTTAACATATTATACTAAATTGAAACTTCCGCATTTGTACGGGCTTCTCACCTCCAATGTGTTATTATTAGTCTACAATTAATCAAAGACCATAGGACATATTTTTTTTTCTAGTGGCATAAAAAAGTAAGTGATACACCAAACTTCAACACGAATGACCTAATTCATAATTTGTGATTGTAATTATCAAGACTAATAATCTCAAACCAATGAAAGTATGCACTCAAACCCTTGTTTCACGTCACCACATCACAATCCTCATTATCCGAGGTTGGGGTAAGTGCATGGGGCTAAAACATTGACCAACCAAAGCTTGTACATTAATGAGACAAGCTTGACCTCAATTACGGTTTGAATATTAGATAATCAGAACAAGTTCTCTTACTTTTGGTTTTCTTATCCAATCGCTTACGCTATCATGATGATTGGCACAACTGCCCAATCAGTTCCTTGAGCTACAGCTACAGGTATTACTTAGCTCTCTTCCACTATCCCTTTGGTCTCTCAATCTCCCTCAGCTTTTTGTTTCCCTCAGAAGAGGGAGCTCTCCTGCTCAACAGCTAAGGTTGCTTCATCGTAGAATCTTTACAATTTTATTCTAAAAAACAGTATATTTTCACAAAGTTTATACTTTTAGTTTGATAACCTTTTAACGATTGCTTCTTCTCTCTCATTCTTCCAGTTTCTTCCTCTGTTATTGTTTGGTTTTAGTGCTTCCATTTTACATTCAAAGTAAGCTTCTCATTTCTTTCTATCAGTGTTACATTGGCGATTATGTTTTGAGACTTGTGCTATTTTCATTTGGGTATATTACTTTGGTTAACTTTTGATTTTTAGATTCTTCTATATTCCTTGCTAAATTAAAGCATCTGATTTTTTTGGGGGGTTTTGATTTTGGGAACACTTGTTTTCAGTTATTTTGCACAGTTTTGTCTTTATTTTAGTTTGTCTTTCAACAAGTATGTGCAAAAATGACTTCACCTATCAACGACAGAAGATAGCTGATACTGACGAGGATTTTGAGACCCTGTTTCTCCTGCTAAACATCCCCAACAGAAAAGCACTCAAAGGATCCTCTCGTAGACAACTCAAGTTGTTAAAGGCTAGCATGAGTAATGAGAAAATGATAATTGTTGTGGCCAAATGGAAACAAAGTGAGTTCTGGTATCATATCAAAAAAAAGAAAGGTTGATGACGATAGTGGAAAGAGTCCGGGTTGTTTAGCATAAAAAGAAGAGGATTCCCGCTCAAGGCATAGTAGAGTAAAGCCGATAGTTTTTTTTTGAGTCCTTGTATAAATTATGTATATATATGCTTTACAATCTTTTTCAACTCTCTAGTTTTATTAGCTTTCATACTGAGGTTGGTGACGTCTAACTAAAACCACACTAGGATTAGTCACCATGCCAATGAGAAAATTGTCAGGCTTGATTGATACACAACTACAGATGTTCCGGGGTAGTTATTTTTGATTACTTCTTTCACTTGCATCCATTCATGATTCAGAATCATCTTTTCAAGGAAATTTTGCTCTTCTGCCTAGATGAAATTTTCTCATCATAATTTCTATTCAAGCCAAATTCTTAGAGTAAACTAGTGAAGTCCCTGCTTGAGCTGAAAACTATTATTCCAATCCAGAATTTGAAAAGCACATAAGGCAATGAGTTGGAATATCTACAACTCAACCATGACACTGATGGTGCGCAAACCAGACACCAGAACAATTAAAAAGTCCAGACATTTCACTTGTCCCCAAAAACTTCATTCACCATCAAATATAATCAGCCAATACTGACTAACAAGTTGACAACCGTCACATATATCCATTTCACAGAACTGTCTGATTACCAAAACTTAATTACTTATTGTCGCTCTCCTACCAATCTAATATCGAGAATCAAATCAACTTTTCATTCTTTCAACAAATGAATCTAATTTCCAGATTTAATCACTTGTTGAAACAACATTTCTTTTAGCTAAAGCACTTCACCAGTTTTTTTAAAAAATAATACATACCTGTTCCATAGCATTCTGAGCAGCGGTCATGAGCTTAGTAGCCAAACCAAGTTTCCGGTGAGTCCTGACTACGGCAAGGGAAGTGATGTGCCCATGGCACTCAGTGGTTTCCTCTTCCATTTTTGCTAACACATATCCCACAATTTTACCATTGTAATCTTCAGCAACGTACAGAAGCTGAGGCCACGAAAGTATGTGGTAGAAGTAGTACTTCATCTGGTAATTCTCAGGAAGGCATAACAAATTGCATGCTTGCATAGCAAGCAAATCATCTATCGTCGCCTTTCGTATGCACACCATTTTTCAATCTCAATCTCAATTTCACACGATAATTAGGGTTTGCACAGATTTTACAAGAGGGGAACTGTGTCGTGTTCGTCAGGAATTGATAGCCAATTAGCAATTTGGGCTTTTTATTTGGGCTTCATAGAATGGCCCTAATCAGCCAAATATGGAAGAAGTTCACAATAGCCAGTTTTTGGATCGCAAGTTAAGTTTTAACGGCGTTTCAACGCTATAATTTTCAACATTAAGCTACTCTCAATATGAAAATAAAATTTTAGTATAACACGGAAATATGCCATGAACATTTATCAATTTAAACCCATAAATGGTTTATCGAGTGTGGAACTCTTGCAAATTTTCACTCGAAATTCATAGAATTGTTCATTCATTTTGAACTGATAAAAATTCAATAATTGTGCTGGAATTTTACATGTCAAAGTTTTGATATGGACACCAAACAATATAGTTATTCCTCATATAGGTAAGAATATTTTAATTTTATATTCACATCATAATTATTTAAGTTTTATTTGACATAGTAGCTAAGTTTTAGGAAAAACTAACTAATTAAATAGATATTCCTACCGTATTTAATAATTTTCTGAAAGAATTTCATAGTCTTACTAATTAATAATTTCACATCAAATTTTAAATCATGTAAATCTGCATACATGTATTTTGCTACCAGATTAGAAATACGTATACATAGGGAAATACATATACCAGAATTAACAACAAATACCAGCAATTATCAGGCAGTGTATGAGAATCGTTTTTCACTTGCTGAATTTCCAAATTCTGATATACTTATCATTATGCGTAGTAACAACTTTCTCCATCCCAACTGCTAAACATGTGATTTGTGGCTTGGAAGTTCTTGTCATAAGATCAATTCGATCATCTTCAGACAGCCTTTTCACTTTCCGGCTCTCAATTTGCACACTTCCAAATCTCTCTGTTGAACGATGTAACACAGTGGTACTATCATCCATTATGCATCTTGAAATTACTTCACCAGTTACCTGGTCCACAGTTCTTAACACACCGTCGATTCCACCAACTACCAATGTTGAAGTGTCGTTCCTAAGGTGATGCATAGAATAAATAACATTTGGAGAAACTCTTGTTTCCCATACAGTTCTCGTCGTATTCCTGTGCATTTTCAGGATTGAAATAATCAGAAACTAGAAAAATATTAAACTACATAGGAAAACAATTTCACGACTCAGATCAAATAGCAGCAAGCTGTAGCTAAGCAAATCCTATATATCATCTAAACATATGATGAAAAGAGTCCACATTCACATTTGGAGATGAGAAAGATGAAAGAAATCTCACATTAATCCCTCACAGGCTTTTCTTTTTGAAGTTTATGCATCTAAATTCTTCACCTAAGAAACAGCCATCAGAATGAAGGATTTTTGGTGCATCGCTGCAATATCAGATTATTTGACACGGTTCACTTTTTTTTTTTGTCACATTCACAAGGTCCAAAATTATCTCTCCTTCAGCCTTGACGTTAGAGACTAATTAAAATTTCCCCCCTCTGTACTTTCAGGGGAGGCAATATTTTAGTCAATATCGATACCCTTGAAACAATTCTGTATCCTAGTCGTCCTTCCATTCCTAAAAGTACTTTATATTTCAAAGAAACATACACTAGGCCCTACTTACCCTACATACTTCAGAACAAAAAATCAAAGCAGCATGCAACCTTGGCTTCAAGCCAATTTGTTTTATCTTTCACTATGCTGATTGCTCGAGTTCACTGCAGTCTTTTGGAATGCTAACAGTATGAATTTATGATTGATGGAACCTTTCAAGTTTCAACAACTTAGCCCTCCATTATCAATAGTAATATTTCAAGAGATCATTATCAACTTTAAACTTATCTCAAGAACCACATGTAAATCCACGTCCAGTATTCATTTTATTCCATTCCATTTTTTAGACCACAATCGGCCAGAGAGAAATAGTAAAGCTCCTTTTTTCTTTTTTCCTTTTCTTTCTTTCCCCCTTTGCTTCTTTAACTAATTAGCAATTGCCCCCAATATCCTATATTTGAAATCTCTGAAGTTCTTGTACTTGTTTGCTGAAGTGGCATTTACAATAAGCCAAATCTCATAGAAACTATATTTAAAATTTTAAATAGTGAGGATGAACTCTGGGGAATCTTATACGAAGAGATTGAGCAATTTTTTGCTGGTGGGATGTGAAATTAGTCGAGGTACGTGAAAGCAGACCCGGACACCAGTCATAAAAAAAAGATAGAGCAACTTGTCATACTCATAAGCAGACTAGAAAGATTTACGAATATGAGACATCCCTAATTTACAATTAACTGCAACAACATATAAAGGGATTGATAAAGCTACTGTCTAAGGATTAAAAACACCAGTTATTGCACAGAAGCATGGAACAAGAACAGAAAGGCCGGGTTCCATAGAAAAACACATGTAAGTCGGTTCACGTTTTAGTTAGTTCTGCCAACCTGAGGTCCCAACAAGACACATTTCCAGCAGTTGATCCAGCAAATACCATATAGGAGTTAGGATTGAAACACAAAGTCTTGACCCCTGTCAGAAGAGATTCAAAAACGGATAAAGAAAAACAAACAAGAAATCAGATAACAAAGAGAAATCAACATTCTAAAAGAAAGATGAAAACTAAATTAATTGAGCTAGAGGTGGAGCTTAAAGTCTTGATCCCTGTGGCAGGAGATTGAGAAGCATAGAAAGAAAAATAAATCAGAATTCCTATTACAAAGAGAATCAAGATTCTAAAAGAAATACATCCAAGATAATCTACTTAGTAAACTGTGTAAAGCATTTGTGCACTTCCTAGCACAGATTGACATTAGGAAGCCCTCACTAGTTACTAATTAGACATCAATTTTTGAATAACATAAACCAGAAAATACTTTCTACAACTAAAAAAAAGACTTTCTACAAAAGTATAAACTATAGATTCTAGGGTTCTCATGCTGTGTCATTAACATAATACTTGTCAGATTTTTCCCAAAAACAAAAAAAATCATTTAGTAAAAACTATAAGTGCCAAATGCAGCATAAAGTAACCATATGTTCCCTAGACAGCCTCCTAGTTTATGTTGCATTTCTCTTCTCTCTTCCAGCAAAGCTAAAAAAGGAGAGTAGATAAATGCAGAGGGTATTCTTTCAACTAGAAGTAAAGACAACACTTCTTAGGGGAAGAAATTTATATAACAGGCTCAGCATGAAAATCTACGGCTACACATCTCAACTAATTATACGGCATATCTGCCACCTCCCTCAAACAACAAATAGCATGCAACTCTATTCACAAAAGTTAAGACAAATGAGAAGAATCACCTACAGTTTTTGACTCTGTTAAACATCATGGTTCTCAACCCACCTCATGGACCACTAGGCCCAGTGTTTTGGGAAGCGAGAAGCTACAAGGGCTCGCTTCACAGAAGCGAGAAGCGTGCGCTTTTTTTTAGTATAAAAATAAAAAAAAATATTATATAACTAAATAGAGGTAATATAGTCTTAGATTAAAGGAAAATAGATAGGCAATAATGCTCATAAGTCATAACATATAAAGCAAAAAATCAAAAACATAATTAAATCACAAAGACTCAAACTCCTATTCTTCAGCAAGATCCTCAAACTCTTCAAGTGTCATAACCAAGGCTATTAACCTTCATATTTTTTTGGTCAAATTTGTAAGCTAAAATATATAGTATACAGCCAGCAAAGAATCAAATAAAAAAAATCAGAGAGCAAATGATTTGGAAAAATATCCAACTTTTACACTTTGAAATAGCCAAGACGAAAAAAAAAAAAAAAAAAACAAAGAGCACAAGATCGAGAAACTACAGTGATAGGAATAACTGAGAAGCAGATCGAAGAGAAAAGAAACTCACCGATCAGATGAAGCATAGTAAGCTAGTGAAGAGAGACGCAGTCGCGGTCGTGAAGAAGAGAAGCAACAAAAGAAGAGTAAAGTCGTGAAAGAAAGTTAAGTCGTATCTATTTCAAAAAATTTTAATAAAAACTAATTTTTTTAAAAAAAAACCCTAATTGTCGCTTTTTTATAAAAAACGCGCTTTTATTGCGCTTTTGCCTTTGTGTCGTTTCTCGCTTCTTCATCTGAAGCGAGCGCCTTTTTCAGATTGCATCGCCTCAGGAGAAAGAAGTGCAGTGGTAGCGCGCTTTTCACAACACTGATAATAATAACAACAAGAACAAGCTATGGCATTTTACCTTGGACAGATTCCCATAATTTAAATAACACCAAAGGGTATGGCCTAGACATTGTTGCGAAAAGTGCACTTCGAGGCGAAGCGCTACCACTGCGCTTCTTTCTCCTCCGGCGATGCAATCTGAAAAAGGAGCTTGCTTCAAATGAAGAAGCGAGAAACGACACAAAGGCAAAAGCACAATAAAGCGCGCTTTTTATAAAAAAGCGACAATTAGGGTTTTTAAAAAAAAATAGTTTTTTTTTTAAAATTTCTGAAATAGATACGACTTAGCTTTCTTTCACGACTTTACTCTTCTTACGCTGCTTTCTTTTCTTCACGACCGCGACTGCGTCTCTCTTCACTAGCTTACTGTGCTTCATCTGATCGGTGCATTTCTTTTCTCTTCGATCTGCTTCTCAGTTATTCCTATCACTGTAGTTTCTCGATCTTGTGCTCTTTGTTTTTTTTTGTTTTTTTCGCCTCGGCTATTTCAAAATGTAAAAGTTGGATATCTTTCCAAATCATTTGCTCTCTGATTTTTTTTTATTTGATTGTTTGCTGGCTGTATACTATACATTTTAGCTTACATATTTGACAAAAAAAATATGAAGGTTAATAGCATTGGTTATGGCACTTGAAGAGTTTGAGGATCTTGTTGAAGAATAGGAGTTTGAGTCTTTGTGATTTAATTATGTTTTTGATTTTTTGCTTTATATGTTATGACTTATGAGTATTATTGACTATATTACCTCTATTTAGTTATTTAATATTTTTTTATTTTTATACTAAATGTCGCTACACGCTTCGCTTCGCGCTTCTCGCTTCTGTGAAGCGAGCCCTCGTCGCTTTTTTCCGCTTCGCTTCCCAAAACACTGATTATTATTATTATCCATTGTGTATGGGCTAGCTTCCGTGCACCTCGATTGATTTCACAGGGTACCTATGATGTCTCACCACTCACCAGCACAGGTACTATACACTAAGGCTTAGACAAATGGAAAGAAATTACCAAATGATTTTGTCTTAGCTGGGATGTGACCTGTGACCACATGGTTCTTAACCCACTTCATTGATCACTAGGCCACAAACTTGGATCCAGAAGCTTGTTATTCAAATTATGGGGATCTATCCAAGAAGAGATGACTTGAGGAAGCCAATTATGCGTTCATGGGTATTCAGGAAAGAGAAATCAATGACAAGGGATGTAGAGGCATTGTTCTATAAGTTATGAGTGTATTGTGGATCTGACAAAATTATTTAACAAACCTGCAGAGTAGGTTGATCCCAGCTGAACAACTCGCTGATCAGAAGAAAGATCTGAGAGTGAAAGGGTGCCAAGGGAAGAACCACTAACAAGCAATTGGTCATCAGTAAAAGCTAAGCAAGAAACAGGCCCCTGATGCATCCTGCAAGAAATAGAGCTAAACAAGTTAGTTACATATTAGTCTTGAATATTATTTTAGGATCAAAAGAAGGGAAAGATCGAAACACTGCAAAAGATATGGTTGGACAGGAGGGAGGAGAAGGCACCAATTCTGCATCTCTGTTAGGGAGAAAGGAAGGAATCACAATTGGCACTTGCCATTAATAGCCTTAGAGCGGAAAAAGAAATTTGGGGGGGTTGTGTGTGCTGGCTGAGGGATTACCAGAGAGAAGCATTAATTCCGTGTTAGCTATTAAAGTGATTATGATTTAGATTATCGTCACAAAACAGCTTATTGTCTATGTGCACGTGAGCAAAAGACGCAATGATTAAAAACAGCTTATCGTCTATGTGCATGATTGTGCAAGAGAGGTAATGATCCAGGAGAAAATCATTTCAACCTTTTTCTCAACTAGTGCACAAAGCATGCAATGTAAGTAGTGAAACAGAATCATACTTTATTATTTGGGTACACTTTCTGCTGTATAGGTCAAATACACGAACCTTTCCATCCTCACATCCAATCACAGCTTCAGGGTCTACATAACTGGAAAGAAGCAACAAAATTACTATCAGCAAACTACAAAAGAAGCATCATAAGCTCTAAGATAGACCACATAAGCAGCAAAGATTATTAAATATGGAGCTATGACAGTTAACAGAACAGAGACCATCAAGTAATTCAAAACTTTACACATGCATACTTATCTTCTCACAAGCTTTATCTCAATATCAAGGGGGTCTGAGAGGGTGTCCCTTTAGCACCATTTGATCGCATGAAGTCCCAAAAAAAGTTAAAACTACTTTCTTCATTTAAGATAGGTTTGATACTTCTTTATATGGACGACACAGAGATCTTAACCAAAACTAGAACAGTTCAGATACTGTAAGTCAATGATTAAAGAACATGACTACGACATTGAAATTGTTTTTCCCACATTGCTGATGGAAATTTTACAGAAGAAAAATAGATGAACAACAAAGAGGTTACACACCGCATACAGAGGGCCTTAGTAAATAAGTTCTCACGTGAGGAAAATACGTTTCTTGCCTCTGTACGATTCCAGATGCATATACGGGTGCCAACCAAACCAACAACCTGTACAATAACATTTCCAATATCATTCACAAAGTGTATGTTAGACCTGATTAATGAGGCCAAAAAAATTACTTCATCCTGTCATTGTTGTAAAATGAGCAAATGTAGCAATGAGTTCTTTTTGTTTGAAACTGGTAATTTTAGTCTATACATCCACATGTACACTACAACAAAAGTGTAGCTCCCCTTCAAAAGTGTTACAACTTATAGAGGAAGATAGTCTTCATCCTCTGCATACACTTTTAGTTTGAAAAACTGCTAGAGGATACCAAACCAAATGCATACAATTTTTTAGTTTGAAAACAATAGTTCCTCTTTTCCTCGGCATTGCAGTGGTAAACTGATTGTTTTCAGTGATAGTGTTAATTGACCTCACAGATTAGCTCGTACTTCTTAGCCTTACATCTCATGTTGTTGTCTAATGAGGACATCCTGTTCTACTCCTTCACTCCTCATCCTCTTATCGTGAGTATTTTTAAAAACTTAAAGCTTAGGAAAAAAGGTGGCGAGATCCATAGGGTTTGAAATGAAAAGCATGTAGTGAAGCGAGCAGTTCTTTGAAGTGAAGAAGTGCACAACTTACAATAAATTAAATAAGGAATATAAAATTAGTAATACATGATCAAAGTGTTATTAATATAACTAATCTTACCATACAAGATACAATAAAATGTAAAGTATTGAACTCACCTTGCCCTCGTCAAAATCAAAATCAATTAAAGGGGCTTTATCGACAAGGAAATATTCATCCAAACATTTGCAGCTTTCTGCCGACCAGAGACGCATGACCTGGATCATAAAGAGTGCAAAATGTAACTTTAAAACTGTGTCCTTTTTTCTGTAAACAAGGCATGCAGAGACATGTGGCCAATAGCAGAAGACTAGTCATGATTCATGAATAGCAATATTATCCGGGGGAAAATATACAAGTAATGAATAACATGATACACGACAGCAACTGATGTGGTAGTACTTCAGAGAAACTATGACACTTGTCAAAGATATCAAATTCATAATAAACTCGAGAAAGAGAAATACCTATACCATATTTAAGAGAAATTAAAAAGGAAAGATGATCAAGGATGTATAACTGTATTATTCTACAAAACCAACAGACAACAACCTTCTTCACTTATTAGGCACAAGAATGTCTTTCCACCTAGCACCAGCGGAGCTCCCAGGCTGCTCAGCCCACACATTGTGCACTGGCTTAATCATAAAGCCTTCTTGCCATGATGATTGATAGACAACAAAAGCCCAAAGAAAATCTATGGGACTCTGCCAACCAAACATAACAAATATGGGGAATCTAACAAATGCTGATAAAACAAGCATTATGCATGATACAGGTTTCTTTGTCAGAAATTCAAATTAAATTTCAACTGCAGAATTTAAGTATCTTGGAAAAGGAGAAATCATGGAGGGCATATTAGGATGAGGATTTGATGAAATGAAGAGAGGCAGTCTAACGAAATCATACTTACACATGTATTATTACAGTAAATCTCATGTATAAAGTATGAGTGCAGACCTTATCATAATTAAGCATTTGGGTTAATCCAACCAGAAGCATGGCATCATCATTATGCTTCCCACGTCAACAAGTTCTAATCATTGAGAAAGGTTCAAAATTTATCTCATAGAACTTACTGTGGATAACATACATGATTTTCCTAGTAGGTAATATAATAAGATTTTGCAGTTTCCAGCTAAAGGAAAGAAACCAGTAAGAAATTTCAACTCTTATCATTCTTAATAGTAAAAAGCGACCCTACCTTGTCACCCACACCGGTAAGGACTTTTCCCATCTTCATTCTGCACTGATTTACCCTAGTAGAAATTGAAGTTAGAGAAAAAACCATATAAAATGCACAATATGTAGATTTAATGCCAAGTTAGAAACAATTATTATTATGGTGGAATTTTCAAAATCTTTGCGAACCTTATGTGGATCAGGAGGAAATTGAAGTTCATTTGGTATTTCTGGGAAGTGTGATGGAGAATGATTAGACCCCAAGAAAAAAAAGGAGAGAGAAAAGGAACTAGCTGCAGACTCTTATGAGTTTTCCCTCATCTTTCCATATCCTTCAATAATTTTATCTTGTATATTAGGGGCAAGTTCATCCCATATATTTGAGATACGAATATCACTTTAATATTGGAAGAAAATAGGTTAGTGCACTAGAATTGTTGAACTGCTTATATTAAAAAATCTCTATTAGGGTGATTAGAAGGAAACATCTTCTTCTATTTGAAGATTCGGCTTATATCTAGGAAGTCAATCTAATATGGCAATGGGAGTCACGACAATGGACTCAGCCAAAACGGAGAGGATATAATGTATGTGATGAGATTTACAGTGACTGAGATCGACTTCTAAGTCACTAACAAATATTAGAAGCCAAATGCTATGTCATATGATACTGAATCTAAAGAATGATAAACTGATTGATTCCATGACAACAAAAGCAAAAATGTGGAGGTAGATTTTTAGTGCAAAATTTTCACGTTAAAGAATCTTTATGATTTATATGTAAAGCTAAAGAAGCTGGCTTATAAAGACTAGGGGAAGAGAAACACATTATCCTCAAGCTGAAGTTTCCTAAGATGTTCTTCATTTTAATTTTTTTTATGACAAGGGAAACCCGCACCCGCTACCCTTTGGGTGTGCACAGGGTAAAATCCCCGCTCCTATGCAATAGTTTGCAAACTACATAGGAGAGGTAACCCGCACTAGGCAAGCCTGGTGCGACGAGCTTGACCCAGAAGACAAACCCTTGCTTTCGCTGGCAAGGGGTTTCGAACTTGAGGCCTCCAACATGGAAGTCCCAAGCTCAAACCACTGGGCCACCCCGAAGGTTAGATGTTCTTCATTTTAGCTCTCAACCTAAAGCTTACAGGTCAAAACTTCTAGCTATGTCTTTGTACCAAGTGAGGATCATTGCAGTCTGAATATTTCTTTTTTAAAAAGGTACATGATAGTTCGAGTAAATTTTTTTTAATAAGGTGGGTAACTGTTCCAGTCTGATATGTAACTCCAAAATATCCCTAATAAGCAATAAATCCATGAGATATCCAAATAGTTGATCATAGTATAAATCACGAATCAGCATTATTTAAGTTTGCAATGGAAAAGAAGAAAAACTAATTGAAATGGATATCTTAATGTTTACCCTACTGAATGACCTTTCCACTGAATAACATTAGCAGGGCCCCTTTGCAATGCCAATCTGTGTTGTTCCATAGCCAGCTGCTCCGCTTGTTCACTCAATGATCTCTGACAGTAAGATGCGTCAATGAGGCCATTAGGACCACTATGCTGCTGCTTGAAGTATTCTGTTTGATGCAACTTCAATTTGTTGACAGCTTTACTCCTTCATAGGACAAAACAAGGGCAAAATAAGCAAGTCAGTCAGTAATTGGGTTAAGCAAATAGCAGAACAAATTAAATGCAACTGTTACAAATTTGACGTCGTACCAAGAAGTAGAAACGGCGGAGCAGCGAATGAGCTGGACTAAGTCGAGAAAGGAGAAGATGATGCAGAGAACGTCGTGGCCGAGAGCTTCTGCTGCTGTCTTCTTCTTTTTGTTCTTCACGGTTGCCGTAGCCGTCGTGGACGGCTGCCGGAGTTTTGGCGCCGCTGTCCTGGGGTCCATTTTCGTTATATCCGCCGGTTGTGTGGGCAGAGACGGAAGAGGTGAGGCTTTTGTATTTTCATTTATTTTCCAAGTAATTTCATCCCCTAGCCTATTTATGACGTAGCCACCCTTTAAAACTTTTATATTCAAAATCTCATAAATTTTAAATCGAGAGATTCAAAATAGAAAAAATTATATAAATTAGTACATTTTAATAAATAATTATTAATTTTAGCAATATTTTTTATTTATTATCATTTATAGTAATACTATGTTAAATCTGTAATATGTATTAAAAGTAAATTATGTATGCAATATATATGAATTATAATTGTTTTTAAAAATATATTATTTTTGTTTGGTAAAAATTTGACAAATTGTATTATAATTGTATTAAAATGTGTGATAAATGAATAATTTATCATTAAAATTTGTATTATATGTGAATAAAAAATTATTCTTTGTAATATGAATTAAATTTGTTTTATAAATGAATTAAAGGTGATTGAATGAAAAAGAAATATTATTGCTATAAATGATAAATATTTTTTTATTATAGTATATTTATGTAAGTTTCCCTTGAAAATATAGTTAAAAATCAAATTCTTAGTTTAAATTTTAAGGATGTTATTTTTAGCTTTATGAGTTTATGTAATTCACATCAAATTTTAAGAATTGAAAGTTTGGACACAAATTTTTACAACTTGAATTGCATAAGCATAAAATTGATTTCGGAGTGGTTAAACTCATATTTCGAAATTGATTAATTGTGCACTTGTTCCCTTTTAAAGTTGAAATATAAGGTTGGTTTATATAAATAAAAATATTTCAAGTTGCTATCCCTTCATTTTATCAAAAAAATAAAAATAATTTTAATCTCGTATAAATAAGTTAAACAAAATTAACTTTTAGATCAAAAGTTAGAGTTGAATTCCTCGCCGATTGCCGAAAGGGTTGCTTCATGAGAGTTAGTGAGCTTTTGTCCATGAGATTTGTCGAATTTTTAGGACCTTACTACAAATTGTGTTGTCAGTTAGAAACAATTTGTTCACCATTCCTAGTAGATCACAGCCAAAAACTTCTAAAAAGTTCTACTAACATGTTTTCGCTTCAAAATTGATTAAAATGAAGACCAAGTTTCATATTCAACATTCTAAATCCTAACCATTGAGATTTTGCTTCAACCTTCAAAAAGTAATGACTAGACTCATTTTATTATCCCATCTTCTCGTTGTATTAGTAGAGTGTATCATTTGTTGTTCATTTTTCAGGAATTCAGTTTATAATTCAATACTGACTATGCTAGTTGCGCTGATATTGCGAAACATTTGACATCATCTTGGATTATATTAAACGTGACAATATTCAGAACTTGGATATTTCAAAAGATAGATCAAGTGATCACACTATGTTGTATTAAACTTTAATTTGTCTAAGAAAGCTCGTAAAATAATTCTTAATTACACAAAAGAGGATGTGCTAGATAGATTAATGATCTCCAGGGGGTAATGTGCCAGACAGGAAATGAGAAATGAGGGAAAGGGCTCTAGCAGGTTGGTAACTTGGAACTTCATGTCCAGCGCCTCTTACTGTTGCAAATGTTAGACCTCCTTTATATGTCTCAACGTATCCTCCAACCTGCAACATATATATCCAACAAACATTGAGAAATATTGAATCAAAAGTCGTTTCACGAGCATATTATTTTTATTTTTTTTTACCTCTCCTCCATTCAACCAAGAGCGCCAAGGTTGATCAACTGTAAGGTTCATTGCTTGTATTGATCTCTTTGAAGAAGTAACAGGCACCCTTCCATCTGTATCGCCACTGCAAGTACAAATTTTTGTTAGTAACACATTTGTGATAAGATGATCAGAATGTAAAAAAAAAATAGTACTGTAATAAGGAACAAAATTACCTAAAAATCCACACTCGAACACCATTTTCCAAAGATTCTCTGAGGAGAGGAACGATAGTCACCGGGCTGTCTTTCCAATTATAAAAGAGTGTATTGCTGAAATAGAAAAAAATTAAGAGCATTGAAGCCTAATGAATATTGGAAAATGAACATGTTTGTATTTTTGTGTTGCAGTTCTAATAACCTGCAAGATTCCCACTCATATTTGATGTTCGTAACATTGGCATGAAGTGCATCTTGAACATCCCGCCTGTTCAGGTAAGCATAGATGTAATCGGCCGAGCAGGGATCAATCTGCAATGGCTGCATAAAAAATAAACCATATATCGATGTCAGTGTTAGTGCATTACTTTTTACAGTACATGATAGAATGTGCATACTTGTCACGCTTACTGGCGGTATTTTTGGGTATTTCGTGAGATTTCCATTCTTACAAAGAGGAAAATAAATGTTGTAGATGTCAAGATGGTTGATATTGTTGTCTGAAATTGCAATAGCACTATTGCACTTGCTCTCGTTGTAGTTTTCAACGAAACAACTGTTCTGGATGTCATGATAAGTTTCATCTGAAATCAGTGCATGAGATGCAAAGTATTCATACATTCCTATAATGTCTGTATCATCATTGATCACTGCATTCCCAATCTGCAATTTATAGTTGCAACAATTTAATTTTGTCAGTGTAAGTTAACATGTTGTAAAAGACGGGTTAAATTAGAGATATCACTTACAATTATCCCTTTAAGATTGATAAGAGTCTTGTTCGCTTGCTTGTTATGCTTAAGAATTTCATGTGCCAATTGAGGTACATAATGCCCCGCGTAACTCTCACCAGAAATGTAAAAATCTCTCTTCTTATACTCGGGAAATCTCTCGAGCCAATTGAGTAAAAACACAACATTATCATTAGCAGTTCTACTATCTCCGGTTGTATTGAAATCGCTGCTTGTATTTGTATATGAAAACCCTACTCCAGCAGGTGACTCCAAAAACAACACATTGGCAGCTAATTCAATAAGAGAACTAATTAATACTCACATTTTGAGAATAATAATTACCAAATATTAACTGAAATTCATATAAAAGGGAATTATTTTGTTCAATTACCACGGTTCCACGCATAACTATTCCTGTGTAATGTTTTTCCATCACTGTTAACTCTAAATGGTCCAAGCTCCTCCATAGCACCATATGCCATAGAAGAACAACCAGGACCTGTAGACAGAAAAATATGTTAAATCAAAACTATATATTATAACAACAATTAAATATGGAGAAATGTTGTGTGTATATATATATACCTCCATTAAGCCAAAGAAGCAACGGCAATGCCTCGGAATTTTCAGCTTCAGTAAAGTAATAATACAGAGCACGACCAGCTGATTGATTAACAGTAACATAACCACCATATTGTTGAAACTTTACTGGTGGTTGTCCAGGTAATTTATTGATCCAATCTTTTGCTTTTGATCCCTCTTGTGGAAGAATAACTTTGTCTAATTCTACATTTTCATCGTTAAAATAACTCTTGCGAAAGGCTGAATTCTTTTGTTTGGCCTTGTAAAATTTGCTAAGAACATCACCTTGCTTCTTTCCAAGGCTTGAAGCAACAAAATTTGACAAAAACAGGGTAAAAACAAGGAGGAAGAAAGTAAATTGTCCCATTGTTCTATATTGTGAATATTGAAAAACAGAGTTAGAAAATGGTATTTATGTAATTGTGTCATTATGATCAAGATTTGATTCTCATACCATTTTAGGAGAGAAATCGAATTGTAGCGTGATATTATGATATAACTTACTTTAATTATGCATCATGCCAAATATAGTTGTTGAATCTTGTACTTAATAATTTTTATTGTTTTAAATATAGAATATATGTAATTACTTGTATATATGAAATCAAGGAATAGTTAATTTTATACCAAATATAATTTTAATGTAACATGATGGAGCATCAGCACTCACAAACGTATGACAATCAGTATATTTTGATTGGAGTTTAGTCATTCAACTTTAGTTGAGTTATATTTATTTATGAGATCTTTGTAATTTGTGAAAAAAAATCTAAATCTAGAATAGTATTAATGAATCAAATAAATATTTGTTATTTATTATTATTTTATTACAAAAACCTCTAGATTTATGTCTTTAGTCCATGACTCTTTGTTTTCTGATATCTTCGTTAATGTATCAAATTAAAAAAAAATTATGACTAATTGACACTCCCCATTATGTGTTTAGCCTTTACATTTTTCATTATAAATGAATTGAATTAATAAATTTTTTTCCTACTGAGGTAGTACCATTTTAAACAACTATAGTAGGGAACTTGAGAAAAATATATATTAGAGGGATCCTTTTCACGATTTTATAATTTAATTATAGTATGTCAATAAGATAAATGGTAATTATAGTTCAAAATTAATTCTAATAAATTAGTCATAAAAATGAAATCTCAATAATAATATGTGGATTTGCTAACTAGTACTCCTTATAACTATTGGAAGTACAAATGGTTTAATAATTTCTTATTAATTTATCGGATGATTATTATACTCTTTTTAGTGTAACATATTAAGTATTTATTATGTTGATAAAACTTCTTTGATAGTTTGAAATAATTGAATTCTTTTAAGTCCTATCTCCATTGACAATTGAGCGAAAATCTATTCGGTATGAGTTATGACCTATAAAAATAGGAATAAAACTTTTAATATTTATTTTTTAACTTTCACTTGATAGTCAAAAATATTTTATAATAAATATTAAGTTTTAAAATATCATAGTATATTTACCCTATCAAATATTATTATATATTCCAAAATCCTACATTTTAAGGGTGTATGTGAAGAAGTTCCGTAAATGGTATAGTTATATATAATTTAGATTTTTAAAGAGTCTCAAAAAATTGCAATGATGAATTTCTTTCTGACAATATTAAGATTATTAAGAAATATAAAATTTAACTAAAAGAAAGAAATATAAACTTACTTATTTTTTTAATAAAAATATTTTAGAACTTTAATTGAAACTACTAAAATCATCAAATTAATAAATATAGTTTTTACATTAAGATCCGGGATAATGTATTGAAAACACATAAACTAATGTTTTATAACTTGAAATAATTGTTCTTATTATAAATAATCAATACTTATATTAAAAATATGAAAATCCTTTCCAATGTTAGATTAAACTTTTTCTTGTTCGTTTGCCATACTCAAAAATATAAGTACACAACTCTTGAAGCATCACACTTTTTGTGGTAAAATTATCAAATTATTAATATTAAATAAATGATTTTTAGTTTTCTTTTAATTTCTTAATCAATAATTGTTAAGAAATAATCATTTTAATTTGTTCATTGGATTGAAAAGTTGAATGAGATGAATGTGTTATGAATTGGTTAACTATTAAATAAACGGAAACGATAAAAATATAACAAATGAAGGTCAAAATAGTTTCTTTAAGGTCAATATCGTATATGTATTGAATAGTGTGGTACATTTCTTTTTTTATATTAGTTCTGGAAACGTGTCTTGCACGTTTGACCTCTGTTACTGTTATAATTTATATAGGCCCAAGATATAAAATTGCTCAATATTGTCTAATGTACTCCTATATGTGTTTTTGTGTATATAAAATAAACTTTTTTAGTGTTTACTTTCTGCCTAGAACTTAAATGTCAACACTTTTTTTGGGGAATGATGAGCAACTTGTAAGGCTAGAACTAAGTCCCAAAGCTGAAGTTTCTAAGGACATAAATACTCCAACAATCATTAAAAAAAATGAATGGCACAAACCAACAAGAAAAATAGTGACCAATAAAAAAAAATATAGAAGAACTATTAGATTATGTGTTTCTCCAACAACCATGAAAATAAAAAATGAACGAAAGCACAAATCAATAAGCAAAATAATGACCAATAAAAGATTACTCCTCACATAAGAGCTATTAGATGATGAAACACAAAATGTGGTGGATTAATATTTTTTATCCAATTTATAAAGGGGGAGAAATTAAGTACATGAAAGGTTTGTGCATGAATGTGTTTAATGGTAGAAGCTAAAAAGTTTTAACAATCAAATTCATTAAGAAATGGAAAATGATAAGTTGTAACATCTAATCATGTATTTGGTCTAGTTTAATTATTATTATTGATTTAATTTTAAAAATTAGTAAAAAAAAAAATTAATTTAAAAAATTGGTGAAGGGCATTTTTGTAATCTAACTCTGAATTTAAAATCTTCCCACTTACAATAATATATGATTGTCTTTCTTTTTTTTCGTTTGTTACAGATTCTTCTAAAATGAAAATGAAAATGAAATAATCTTATTTTGTTCCTCGGTTGAAAAGAGATGGACTTCATATCTTAATTTAAATTAATTTATATCATTTTCTAATTGTTATTTTGTTACGGTTATTAGTAAACATAGGAAATTATCCCAAATTAATTGTGAGTATTTCATTACCCAAAGTATTGATCAAGAAATTGTGTGATTATGAGATTTCATTTGATTGTAATACCATTTTGAAAGCAAAATCAATTTGGATATGATAGTGGGAATACAATATTACTTTGATCTTATTATGCATTATGGCAAATATAATTGTAATTTCTTGAACTTAATAATTTTACTATTTTAATTATGAAAAGTTGATTAAGATAAGTATTAGTTTAATAGGTAACAGAATTTGAATTTGTCAGGCGCTTATTCTAACAAAATAGTAATAGTAATATTGAATATCTCATTGATATTAGAAATTCCTCCAATATCCATTCACTTCGCTTTGATTTTTTTTTAACCTTCTTCTAGTTAATTATGATGACTTGAAATTGGTAAAATAAATCAATGAAGCTTAATATGGAAAAGGCAATTTTAGTCATCTCTCGTCAAATAATTACAAATAACTAGATATGCCTAGAGGAATTCAATCCCTCACAAAGCAAGAATCGATGAATATATTGAGTAATAATTTGAATCTGAGTTTGATAGTATATTTGTATGTAAAAGCAAGGTCACACAAATAGTTATTGGGCTGACAAGAACTATTTGGCAGAGAAAGATCAATAGGGCTAGGTTATTTTGGGATCACGGTTGAGTAACAGGAATGAAATGATTCCATCAAAAAGCATAGTGATATGTTATTTATTGCGAATACGAATTGTTGAGATAAATGCCTAGTCCTCTCATTCCTTTTCTGTGAGTTCTGCTTCTCATCCTTTTCTTCTTCTTGTGTTGTTCAATTTCCCTTTTAGTTCTTAATTCCTTTGTAATTCCAATTACGAATTAGTAAAATATATCTATAGGTTATTATGAGTTTGTTATGTGTTGGTTTAGTTATTGGGTTTGTTACAGACATATTGTGATAGATCATCACGAGTTTCTGATGGATGGGCTTGCCATGACTAGGAGTTTAGAACAAATTGAATCATAAATTTGGAACAAATTCCGGCCAATCACCTTGATGATGGATAAACTTGCTACGAGTGTTGTCGTATTTTTACTATAAATCATGGAACAATTTTTTCACAATTTCTAGGGAACACTTGGAAGGAGGAGGAGAAGAGAGGAGCACAAGAAAGCTCTCATAAAATGATTCTTCATTACATATATATAAAGGATGTGCTAGATTAACGATTTCCAGGGAGTAGTGTGCCCGAAAGGAAGTGAGAAATAAGGGAAAGGGCTCTAGCAGGTTGGTAACTTGGAACTTCATGTCCGCGCCTCTTACTGTTGCAAATGTTAGACCTCCTTTATATGTCTCAACATATCCTCCAATCTGCAACATAATTCATTTCATTGAGAAATATAGAATCAAGTTTTATGGTGAGAAGCAATAGTTTTGTTTGATGATCGACGTTTGTAGTTTTATGATTTTACCTCTCCTCCAGATAACCAAGAGCGCCATGGTTGATCAACTATAAGGTTCATTGCTTTTATGGATTTCTTCGTAGATGTTACAGGAACTGATCCATCTATATCACCACTGTACATAATTTCCCGAGTACAAATATTTTGTGGTCAAGACCTATAATATGATCAAAATGAAAAAAAAAAGGGAATAAAATTACCTGAAAATCCAAACTCGAATACCGTTTCCCAAAGACTCTGTGAGGAGATGAATTATAGTTGCTGGACTGTCTTTCCAATTGTAAAAGAGTGGATCGCTGAAATTGAAAAAGAATTATGAGAATTAAATAAAATTGTTGAGGATTGTATGCGTTTTAACTGTTTGTATTTGCTGATGGGATTAAGGTAACCTGCAAGATTCCCAATCATATTTGATGTTCGTAACATTGGCATGGAGTGCATCTTGAACATCCCGCCTGTTCAGATAAGCATATACGTATTGGTCCGAGCAGGGCTCAAACACAAATGCCTGCATCAAAATAGCTCATTAACTCAAATCTATGTTTTCTTTTATACGGGATAGAATGTGGATATTGGTAATAATAAGGTCAAATGCAGAGTTGTCCCACTTACTGATGGTACTTTTGGGTATTTCGTAAGATTTCCATCCTTGCAAAGGGGGAAATAAATGTTGTAAATATCGATATGATACAAATTATTGTTTGAAACTGCAACAGCCTCATTGCAGTTGCTCTTATTGTAGTGATTGTCAAAACAATATTTCTTGATGTTGAGGAACGTTTCATCTGAAATCAGCGCATGAGATGCATAGTATTCATACGTTCCTATGATGTCTGTGTCATCATTGATCACTGCATTCCCAATCTGCAATTTGTAATTACAAAAATTTAACATTGTAAGTGTAATTTAACACGTTGTAACAGACCGATCAAATTATATACTACTTACAATTATTCCTTTGAGATTGATAAGAGTCTTGTTTGCTAGCTTGTTATGCTGAAGAATAGCATGTGCCAATTGAGGTACATAATGCCCAGCATAGCTCTCACCAGAAATGTAAAAATCTCTGTTCTTATACTCGGGAAATCTCTGGAGCCAATTGAGTAAAAACACAACATTATCATTAGCAGTTCTACTATCTCCAGTTGTATTGAAGTCACTGCTTGTATTTGTATATGAAAATCCTACTCCAGCAGGAGACTCCAAAAACAACACATTGGCAACTATAATTCAATAGGAGAAAATTAGTATTCCGAGTTGAGAATTGTTTCATTCAAACATTAATAGGAAATTATGTTACACAAAAAAGAGATCTTTCATTTTACCAAGATTCCACGCATAATGATTCCTATGTAACGTTTTTCCATCACTATTCACTCTAAATGGACCAAGCTCCTCCATAGCACCATATGCAATAGAAGAACATCCAGGGCCTGAAGAAAGGATACACATCATTTTCAGTATGGTTTCATAATCAGAACCAACTTTCGAAATGTTTCTGTATATTTTTCAGATCTCTTATGTGTTAAAATGAAGATCGGTATCAGAACTATATAGATCTAGAAGAAAATCTTTTTTTCTGATCTTTATGTGTTAATATGAAGATGTAAAAACCATAAAATTTTAGAAATATTCAGGTGGAGTAATGTAGAGTCCTTTCCCCTTTTTGTTTTTTCGATCAAACACAAGAAAATAACTTTTCAAACAGGATGCTTAAAAAATATAGACAATTGCTGTTTGTATATACCTCCATTAAGCCAGAGAAGCAAAGGCAAAGACTTGGAATTCTCAGCTTCAGTGAAGTAATAGTATAAAGCACGGCCAGCAGATCCATCGACAGTAACATAGCCACCATATTGTTGGAACTTTACTGGTGGTTGTCCAGGCAGTTTCTTGATCCAATCTTTATCTTTTAATCCCTCCTGTGGAAGAATAACTTTGTCCAATTCTACATTTTCAACGGCTGCCGCCTTATAGTAATCGTTGCCAAAAGCTGAATCCTGCTTGGCCTTGTAATATTTTCCAAGAACTTCACTTTGCTTCTTTCCCAGGCTTGAAGCAATAAAGTTGGAGAAAAAGAGGGCAAAAAGAAGGAAGAAGGAAGTGAATTTTCCCATTGTTGTGTGTGTTGTGTTGAAAAGTTGATTGAGATGAATGGTATTTATCATGAAATTGTGGAATAGATTTCTTGAATTTAATAATTTTACTATTATAAATATCAGAAATTGGCACTATATAATATTGGTATGTCAATCAAATTCAAAAAGTGTTCTAATAAAGTAATAATATGAATGAATTGAATATTTCAATGATATTTCCTTACAAGAGGTTAAACATTTTCTTATTAAGATGAATTATTTTGCATTTGTGACACCAGAATAGGACTTTTTTTTTAGCTTGTATGCCTTTTGCCATCCATTGTCAATTGAAACACAATCATTTCGTATCACCTAGCTA
Organism: Solanum pennellii; assembly: GCF_001406875.1. NCBI lineage: Eukaryota > Viridiplantae > Streptophyta > Magnoliopsida > Solanales > Solanaceae > Solanum > Solanum pennellii. The sequence continues at coordinate 92,784,406 of NC_028637.1, forward strand.
TAGAATTACAAAGAACGAATTACTTGAAAATGTCAATGGCATTTACAAATTAACTGAAAATAACTAATTCTCTGAATATGCTAGTTGCACTTACGCTAAACATTTGATATAGTCTTGGCAATGTTTAGCTTGACAATAATCATAACTGGGCAGTTTACCTTAACATGTTTGATTCACAGACAAACAGGTTTCAAAAGAGAAAAACAGAGAATCGCGTTTATATTAATTAATTTTTATCTAAGAAAGTTCGTAAAAATGATTCTTAATTACACAAAAAGAGGATGTGCTAGATAGATTAATGATCTCCAGGGGGTAATGTCCCAGACAGGAAATGAGAAATGAGGGAAAGGGCTCTAGCAGGTTGGTAACTTGGAACTTCATGTCCCGCGCCTCTTACTGTTGCAAATGTTAGACCTCCTTTATATGTCTCAACGTATCCTCCAACCTGCAACATATATATCCAATAAACATTGAGAAATATTGAATCAGAAGTCGTTTCACGAGCATATTTTGTTTTTTTTTCTTACCTCTCCTCCATTCAACCAAGAGCGCCAAGGTTGATCAACTGTAAGGTTCATTGCTTGTATTGATCTCTTTGAAGAAGTAACAGGCACCCTTCCATCTGTATCGCCACTGCATTTAATATCCAAGTACAAATATATGTTAAACATTTTGTGATAAGATGATCAGAAATAAAAAAATAGTATAATGAGGGAAAAGATTACCTAAAAATCCACACGCGGACACCATTTGCCAACGACTCTTTGAGGAGAGGAATTATAGTGACCGGGCTGTCCTTCCAATCGTAAAAGAGTGAATCGCTGAAATAGAAAAGAATTATAAGCAGTGAAGCACAAACAAGTAGTAAAGCATTTGTATGAATTTCAGTATTTGTATATGGGATAATAACCTGCAAGATGTCCACTCATATTTGAGGTTGGTAACGTTGGCATGAAGTGCATCTTGAACATCGCGCCTGTTCATGTAAGCATAAATATACTTGTCGGAACAGGGGTCAATCTGTAATGGCTGCATCAAAAATCACTCATTAACGTAAACTCAATGTTTCTACGTTATCTTATACGAGATAGAATGTAAGCAAAAATGCAGAGTTATCCCACTTACTGTCGGTGTTTTTGGGTATTTCGTGAGATTCTCATCCTTACAAAGGGGATAATAGATGTTGTAGATGTCAAGATTGTTCAAATTTTTGTTTGTAACTTCAGCTGCCTTTTCGCACTTGCTCTGATTGTAGTTATCATCATAACAACTATTCAGGATGTCATGGTATGTTCCATCCGAAATTAAGGCATGAGATGCAAAGTACTCGTACATTCCGATAGTGTCTGTGTCATCATTAATCACAGCATTACCAATCTGCAATTTGTCACGTGGAACTTTTTAGTACAATTTAACTTATGTACACTGACAATTGTAACTCGCTAGAAATCACTTACAATTATTCCCTTAAGATTGATAAGAGTCATTTTCTCAAGCTTGTTAAGCTGAAGAATTTCATGTGCCAATTGAGGTACATAATGCCCCGCGTAACTCTCACCAGAAATGTAAAAATCTCTCTTCTTATACTCGGGAAATCTCTCGAGCCAATTGAGTAAAAACACAACATTATCATTAGCAGTTGTACTATCTCCAGTTGTATTGAAATCACTGCTTGTATTTGTATATGAAAATCCTACTCCAGCAGGCGACTCCAAAAACAACACATTGGCAGCTAATTCAATAGGAGAATTGATCAGTACTCTGTACTCAGAGTTGAGTTCTAAACATTTATGGAAAAATTATACAAAAGGGAATTTTAGTTACCACGGTTCCACGCATAATGATTCCTGTGTAATGTTTTCCCATCACTATTAACTCTAAATGGTCCAAGTTCCTCCATTGAACCATATGCAATTGAAGAACAACCAGGACCTGCAGAAAGAAAAATATGTTGTATCAAAACCAGGGGCCGACCCATACTATATGGAGGGGGTGCACGTGCAGTCGTGTACCTACTAACTTCCGAAAAAAATCATATATATATATGCATATCTGTTTTGAAAAACTGGTAGAAGTTAGAATATAGTTAACAGTACACCCATAAACAATATATAATAGCCCTTGTGCTATTGGTAGAAGCTAGATATACCACCCTCTAGATAAGGGTTTCTATTATAAGTGAACTGTGTTTATATTGGTGCACCCAAAGTCTTCAAATCCTGGATTTGCCTCTATTCAAAACTATATAGTATGACAAGAGGTAAATATAGAGAAATGTTGTATGTGTATATATATACCTCCATTAAGCCAAAGAAGCAACGGCAATGCCTCGGAATTTTCAGCTTCAGTAAAGTAATAATACAGAGCACGACCAGCTGATTGATTGACAGTAACATAACCACCATATTGTTGAAACCTTACTGGTGGTTGTCCAGGTAATTTATTGATCCAATCTTTCGCTTTTAATCCCTCTTGTGGAAGAATAACTTTGTCTAATTCTACATTTTCTACGCCTGACGCCTTATAATAACTCTTGTAAAACGCTGAATTCTTTTGCTTGGCCTTGTAAAACTTGCTAAGAACATCACTTTGCTTCTTACCAAGGGTTGAAGCAACAAAATTTGACAAAAGCAGGGTAAAAACAAGGAAGAAGAGAGTAAATTTTCCCATGGTTGTGTGTGTTTTAATTTACTATTGAAAAGTAGAGTTAGAGGAAAGTGTATTTATCATGGAATTGTGTGATTATGATCAAAGATTTGATTCCCATACCATTTAGAAGCAAAATCAAATTGGATTTGTTGACTGGATTATGATTTAACTTTCTTTTATTACGCATCATGCCAAATATAGTTGTTGATTTTGCAACGGATTAATTTTACTATTTTAAATAATATAAAAGAATTGGCAATTACTTGTATGAAATTAAAGGAATAGCGTATGCAAAATTTTATACCAAATATAGTTTTAATGTAGCCTGATTGGAAAAGAATGGTTAAAAAAAAAATATATATATATATATAGATAGATTTTACAGAAATCAGTCAATCACATTAGTTTTAATATGAAATTACAATATATATACCTCAACGCTCACAAACTTTTTTTCTCATAATTATGAAAATTTCACAGTTTGTGAAAAATTATTCAATTTTTTCAATTCTTATAATCTTGTCAAATATAAGAAATAACAATTTATAAATAAGGTATCAACAATCGGAATATCTTAAGACGCTCATAAAATATCATATATTTTCATGTTCATTTTATAAATGATTGTTTGTAACTATATTTTATTACAAAATCCTCTAGAGGTATGTCTTTTGTCTATGGCTCTTTGTTTCAATGGTTTACTACGTTAGATGTCAAATAGCTAGTGATTATCTAATTTTATCATTGTTTTGTATCTACGAAGATATTGATAGTTAATTCTTTTATTAAATTGACTTGTATAGACTTTCATGATTCGGGCCTTAATTCTGATAACGATAGAAAAAATACAATTGAACTTGAAAACGCAAATTGTGATTCTTGTAGACAGGTTTGTGGTGATAGAGATGACGGGCAAATGGTAGTGATATTAATGGTGGCGAGAGATTAAAAAAAAAAAGAATTTAATATATAATGATACATACCTGCATCTTTGAACTTTTAGCCGCATTTATAATCAACAACTTCTCAAATTTTTTCTCTAATGTGTCCTTTGTATATGAGATTACTTCTCTGTTTTTGCAATGTCAAGAACCAAATAGACTTCTGACTTCTTCCAAGAATTCTAATATAGTCAATTGGCGTGCTTCAACAAGACAACCATTGATACATTTCGCATTGTTCGAAGTCATCATTCTACCTCTATTTACTGTTGCATGAACTCTTGACCAATTTTCATACCCACTTTTCATACCCTGCATCCTCAAGGTACTCCTTAACCCTGTGATCAATTCTATCAACCTTAACCATCAACTTATCAAAATCTTCCTTTCTATATGCCTTGGCCATAGAGTACAATAGATCACTTATGGTCTTTCTGCTCCTTTTGAAGTTGCAACATACATTCTTCCAAAGATGTCATATGCATGCATAATGAGGTACATTTGGGAACACAATCCTCACACTCTTCATAATACTCTCATTTCTATCTGAAGTAACACGCATATCTTTTCTATCGCCAAATGCATTTTTGAATTGTTCGAAAAATCATATCCACAAACAATCATTTTTAGTGTCAACAACACCATATGCCAATGGGAATATGCAACCTTATTACAGACACACATTATATCATTTGATACGTAACATGTACAAACACATCACAAATATAAAAAAAATACATACCTGTGCCATCAAGTGCGCTTGCTGATACAAAGGTCCTTTTGTAAGCTCCACTCAGATGTGCATCATCGACAACAACTATTGGTCTGCAGTAATTGAACCCCCTAATGAATAGTCTTAAGGCTACGAACAGATACATAAATCATCTTCCTCAGTCTTCTGCATTCTTATATAAGAATTTGGATACCCAGTATTTAACATGTGTATGTATCGTAATAACCGTCTATATTCTGCAGATGATTTTTTCCTATTCATGGTTAGTGCACGTTCTTTAGCACGCCATGCTTGCTGGTAAGATATTTGAACCCCATAGAATTCGCTAATATCATCAATTGTATCTTTCAGAGTATAAATTCGTTTATAGTTGACCAATTTTGGAGCAGTAACTCCACTTACAAATCCGACTGTTGCTTGGACTTTGGTTAATACCCTCTCCCTCATCGGACACGTATGTTCACTATTGAAACTTCTAACAATGAAAATATCAGATTCTTTCCTGCAGGAAGCCTTCATAGTCCAACCACATTCATCCGAAAAGCATACCAAAACATAGCTGTGTACATTTTTTTCATCATATTAATACATATAGCAATTACATCGTATAATATATACAACAATAATGTTTAAAATAATAAAACAATGAATTACACGAATGTATCAACTCTTTTCGAAGAAAATTATTTTTACACGTATCATAATTTTTTATTATGATTGTTGAAATTAATAAAGTCCTTAATATATCAACAGTAGTATATTAAAGTATCAATCAAGTTAATTCAATGTATCAGTAATCTTAACAAAATAGTGAATCATAGATTAAAACAGATTTAACTCGAAATATCAACGAACTTATGCTACATGAATGTTCCTATAGAAATCAGTTAACTTTCATGTAATTAATGTATCAGCATGTATAGATATATAAATTCCAAACACTATCATACCTTTGTTGATCAGATTTCTTTACTTTGCAATAAAGTTGTTCTTTATCTTATATTTCGTCATCACATCTACAAGTGTTGTTTTATCCTTATATATCTGACATGTCTTCACCTCTACACTTTCTGAATCGATTATAACATTTATAACTCCAAATTGTGGATTTTCATACGAATCACATATACTGGATCCTGTGTTGTGCCTTCTACACATGTAATTTCTCCACAAGTTCCATCAAAGTTATGTACAGAACCTCCAATCTTTTCAATTGTGTCAATACATAATAGATACATTGCAAATCCTGGCTCATTTTTTTCACTTCTAAATATAGTTTAACACTCATAACGAATTTCAATATTTTTCCTTGATACATCGATATCCAACTCGGCTGTAATTGTTGCTTCGAGATTCGAAAACGAAATTGAATCTCCATCAACAATTCCATCGCTTTTGTAACTTTCATACTGCAATTCGCTCACCCAAACTTCTGAAAATCTCCATCAACAATTCCATCGCTTTTGTAACTTTCATACTTGCAATTCGCGCACCCAAACTTCTGAATGCCTCAGTAAAATTGATGTATTCATCATGTATCAGCCAAAATAACATAAATCTAATTCGTATTTTTCGCCTTTTTAATGGATGTTCATAAAATTTTCTTCAATCTAGATGATATAATCTTGAATTTTGAAATTTGAAATGTGTGATTCAATTACCTGCTGAATTATGGAGTCCTCATGATCAGTTACCGTAACTTAAGCTAACTTAAATAACCAAATAAATGTTCATTTTTTTCTTTCTTTTTTATCCCAACAATTATTTAATTATTGTGTATCACTTTCTATGTATCAATTGGTAGTTTAGTATCACGCGACGGCATTTCTTAGGAATTTTATGTAAATAGTTAATTAATCAGGACAGGTTATAATTATTATGTTACACGACGAGATTCCTTAAATTTTTACAAATTATATTATATGACTATTTTAAGTTTTAAAATATCATAGTATATTACCCTATCAAATATTATTACATATTCCAAAATTCAACATTTTACGGGTGTAATGTGGAAAATGGAGCTTCCGTGAACAGTACAGTTATATATGATTTAAATTCCAAATAGTCCCAAAAATTTTGATAATGAATTTTATTTTATTCTTTCTTAGACAATATTAAGATTATTAAGTACTTGTTTTTTTAACAAAAATATTTAAAACTTTAAACTAAATTGTACAAATTTCATATTAATAAATATGGTTTTTTATATTAACATCCAAGATAATGTATTAAAAACACATAATTAATGTCTTATTAACTTGAAATAATTCTATTATTATAAGTAATTTATCTATCTATACTATATTAAAAGCATGGAGATCCTTAATAACATTTTCGAACTTATTGCCCTTCATTAAACCGCTTTAGATAAAATTATTTTTTCACCATTTTCATACAATTATTATACCATCATTTTAGTGAAATGTAATATTTACTTAAATAGAAAAATTTTTGGGCAAAAAAAATGTCCACAAAAATAGTTAAAACAATCTCCAAAATAGGAGAGCGAATATCCAAAAACAAATAACAAAGTTTTTAAAAAAAATCAGCATTGATTTGGGGTGCGTTTGGTACGAAGGAAAATGTTTTCCATGGAAAATGTTTTCCTAAAAAATATTTTTCTGGAAAACAAGTAGATTTTGAACTTATTTTCTCATGTTTAGTTAGTGAGTAGAAAATATTTTTCGGAAATGATTTTTAGTGTTTGATTTATGAATGAAAAATGTTTTTAAGAAACATCTTTTATATTTACTAGATTAGAAAATAATTTCTGAAATTTTAACATACTTTTTTGAAAACAAAATTATTTTTTTGGGGGTGGGGTGGGTGGGTGGATGAGGGGTTAGGGATCGGGTGAAAAAATAAAATTTTGAAATTGAAAATATTTTTTTAAAATTTATGTTTTTTCCTAAAAGAAATGTAATTTGAAATTAGAGAAGAGTTTTGGAAAATGTTTTCCTTATTTTTCAAGGGAGGTCATTTTTCTTAATTTTGAGAAAAATGAGTTGATTTGGAAAACATTTTCCAAGACTTTTGTCCCAACCAAACATGAAAAAATTGGAAAAAAATTTCAGAAAATGTTTTCCTTCATACCAAACACTCTTATAAATCAATTAAATGTAATAGAAATTCTAACAAATAAATACCATAGTTTTGAAGTATATTGTCAACAGTGCATAAGCATATTTGAATTCATTATTGCCTTTGAGTAAAAGTTATATTCATCAATTAAGATGACAATCTTTTAACCATATAGAAAGCTTAGGATGAATTTCTAAAAGACAAATAAATATTAATTAATCAAAATAATACAATAGATGTCAAATTATTTTAGGAGTATGGTAACCGCAACACATTATTAATCAACGAAGAAAATCAATAAAAATATCAAATATATATTCTATTACAAAAAAAAAAAATGAAGTAGATATAGATGACTTCCAATTGTGTTTTCTCACAATGTTCTGCTTTATCATAATCTCAATTTTAATAATATATTATTAAATAATATTTAGTACATCTAGAAAAGAATTATAGTCTGGATGGAAAATGAATTTTTTTAAAGATTTGACAGTTTTTTTCTTTTGATATTTTTTTTTTCTAGGAATAGTTTTTTTAAAATATACTTTATGAAATGTTTCTATAAAAATAATTATTATTTTATTTATGAATCAAATATTAATAATTAATTTTAATAATGTTGTGTGAATCAAAATGTTCTAATCCGGTAATAATACTTACATCAAATCACTGAAAGTAAAACAAGGATCAGTATAATATGCATGATATTATATTAAATATAGTTCTAGTGGAACATAATTCTACTATTTAATTTTGATATTCACTTTAAGTGAGTATAATTCAAAAAATGTTTTAATAAAGTAGTAATATGAATGAATTAATAAGACATAGTAACCACATATTTATAGTTTCCGACTATAAATAAAAGGATTATATATCTTTTTACTAAAGACGCTATCTTAAAAGTGTATGAACTATATAATTTGAATATTAAATTACTATAATATCACCGATTAAAATAATGTCCACCAAATATGTAACTTATTTTCTTTGCATTGGAGTGTTTTGAGTAAGGTATATTATTTTATGTGTTGTGGAATTAGGGAGTTGTGTTCCTGCAAGGAAGTGCTTAGCCAATGTAAAAGCTCTAGCAGGCTCATAACTTGGCACTTGATGTCCTGCTCCTCTCACTGTTGCAAATGTCAAGTTTCCTCTATATACTTGTGTGTATCCACCAACCTATTAAAACGATATATGAAAAATTTACGATTCAAAAAAAATAATTTATTTGATTCTTAAAATTCAAAAAAACGTTAATATTGATCAGGAATAATAAAGATAGGTTTTGTCAATGCAAATTTAAGAGTCCTGTAACATTGTGGACATTTTATAAGTTGTTGAATTAACTACTCTCCAAGTTTGTCAATTATATATTCAATATTACAAATTTCAGTAAAAAACTTTTTATACTGACGATCTATATAACTAACTAGTATACGCACCTCATAATCCTTGTGGAACCAAGGATACCATGGCGTTTCAACGCGAAGCTTCATCTTCTTGATAGATTTTTTAGTAGAAGTTACTGGTACTATTCCATCAGTGTCCCCGCTGCATTTGTTCAAATCGAAAAAACAAATCAAAACCATAATAAAATTACAATAAATAACAAAAACACAAGAAAATTGTGGTTTGAAGAGTTTAAAATTGTTCACCTGAATATCCATACTCTTATTCCATTAGCCATAACTTTTTTGAGAACAGGAATTATTGATAATGGACTATCTTTCCAACTTCCAATTACTTCACTGCAATTTAATTAGCGTACACATTGGTCGTTATACAATAATTATACATGAATTATACACTTGAATACGACTAAATAAAAAAAAATATACATCGAAAATACCTGCATGGTAGCCAATTATACTTAATTTTGGTGACATTGGCATGAAGAGCCTTTTGAACATCACGACGATTCATGTAAGCAACTAAATAATCATCACTACATGGATCGATCTCTTGCTGCATTCCATAATTAATCTAAATACATACATTATGAATTCTAAGTTTCAAAAATTCAATCTAATTGACCACGAGTTTTGAAAATCCACAACTTACTGAATTTTTTTTGGACGTATAATAAGTTGTACTGAGGTCATCGGATTTAGGGCATAAAGGAGCATATATGTTGTAAAGATCGATGGGATCGGTATTTGCTATAGCTATATCTATGGCGTTATCACATTGGTGCGGTTGAGGAAGGGCCTTATCTGAGAAATTACAATATCTGTCAATTTGCTCGAAAATTTCATCTGATATCAAGCCATGACTTGCATGATACTCATACATTCCTTTTTCGTCTGTCTCAAAATTTATCACTGCGTTCCCAATCTGCAAAAACCATAGAACAAAAACTATCAAATATTATTGAAGATTTTTAGTTGAGCTGTGTGATCTTGAGGGAAAGGGCAAAGTTAGGGGCGCAAAGGGTTCATTCAGTTTATCTTATCAAGTCGTAAAGTTTTTATTTAAAATAATAACAATACCAATCCACACAAAATAATCATTGGTCCACACAAACATTTATGTGGAGTAAAAGGTCACAACTAGTTAATTGAAAAAACAGCCCAATTTAAAACCATACTATGGTTGGTGATTAATGAAATTGATGAAAATCATAATAAATTATAATAAGCAGAAATTCAACGATTTAAAAAAGGATGTAAATTATGGTAAATTTTAATTAGCAGGGTCGTTGAAACAGTCGAGGTGCTACAAGTTGAAACAAACATGATAGTTATAAAAGATATAGCATTAAAATCCAATTATAAAATGAAGGGCGAGAAAATAATTACATTACCATGATCCCCTTTAGATTAATAAGATTCTTCTTGGCAAGTTTGTTATGCTGAAGAATTATTTCTGCCAATTGAGGTACGAAATGCCCGGCATAGCTCTCACCAGCAATATAAAAATCTCTATTCTTGTATTCCGGAAACCTTTGAATCCAATTCAATAAAAATATAATATTGTCAATAGCCGTATTTCTATCTCCATTTGATTTAACTTCAGAACTTATATTTGAATATGAAAATCCAACGCCAGCAGGAGACTCCAAGAACAATAAATTTGCCACTACAATTAGGAATCATAATTCAAATTAAGTTGAGGTCATTTTTCTCAATTTCAATAAACAAAACAAAGTATAAAAGAGAATAATTAATTAATTAATAATTACCTTGATTCCATGAATAATTATTCCTATACAATGTTTTTCCATCTTTATGAATTCTAAATGGTCCAATTTCCTCCATGGCTCCATAGGCAAGTGAAGAACAACCAGGACCTATCAAACACAATTCAAGGCACTTATTGTAAAACTACAAGTCTATCATTAGAGGCGAATCTAAAATTCAACGTTATTCATCTTGTGTATACATTTAAATGTTTCATATATACATAGTTTGAGCTGAATACACAAAGTTCAGTTGAATTCACATAACCTGTCCTAGACTACTAGTGATACATGCAAACACAACAAAGACACTTAGCATAGGAGTAGATCTCCACTAAACAAAGAAAAAGAAGAAATATGAGAATTTCTACCAATTCTTCTTTTATTCATCAAAGCTCATCCTAATCTCCGTCGAGATTACTGCCTTAGCCCTGTCCTATCATCTGTATAATGGAGTTCGTCTAGATTTTTCGTCTCGATATAATGTTCAATAAAACTATGATCAACAAATCAAAGTAAATTTGTGTACCTCCATTAAGCCATAAGAGAAGGGGCAATGACTTGGAATTTTCATGAGCTTCAACAAAATAATAAAACAAGGCACGACCAGCAGATTTGTTGACTGTTACATATCCACCATATTGTTTGAATTTGACAAATGGTTGACCTGGCAATTTCTTGATTTGATCTTTATTTTTCAACCCTTTTTGAGAAAGAACAAATTTATCTAATTCTAAACAATCAATGGATGAACTAAAATGGCTACTACTATTATTATCAATGGTTGAATATTTTTTCAATAATTTGTTTAAGTAAAGTTTACCAACACCATGACTATGCTTCTTTAATTCATGACTTGAAGCTATCACAATTTGTGAAAGAAAGAGGGTTAGAAGGAGGAAGAAAATGATTTTTTCCATTTCTATGGAATTTTGGAATGAAAATAGAAAAATGAATTGATGATTCTGTTGATAAGTACCATTCGGTACTCGTGTCGTTCCATATTAATTGATCATTATACTAAAAATAATTATCTCCTATTAATTGTCTACCTTACTAAATTAAGAAAATATTAATTGGCTTTTAAAATATATTACTCTGGCAGATAGTTCTTTTTTAAAATGTTCACATTTGCTTATAAATTTTTTAAAGGTAAATCAATAAAAATCATCTCTTTATTTATGATTTCTTATACACGATATGAAATGGTGATGAAACATGTGGATATAAGATTTGATTAATCAAAAAAAAATGTGTACCATCCATATAAACGTTCAATTATTGAAGATCTGCGATCTAGCATTTATTACACTACAACTATATTTTTAATGGGAAATAAACTCCCAATAATATTGGTGATGATGATGGGATCTAATTTCCAAGTTTATTATGAACTAGTGAAGTAAAATATTTCTTTTTTTTATAAATTTTTACTCATAAGAAGAATATAAAATATAAATCATATACCCATAGGCCATAGCTATCCATCTTGGTCCTAATAAATCGAAAGAAATATAAATTAAAATTATAAATCAAATTTCTAAGAATAATAATAGAGACGAAATAAAACGTTAATGATCAATCCTTTTTTACTGAATGGAAAATACTATGTAACGTGCCCTTTCTATTAAAATATTGCTCATAAATAATACTCCCTCGGTTTCAAATTAACTGAATATGTAAGGTAATGCATACTTATTAAGAATAATATTGAAGGACATATTTTAAATTAGCTGAATATGCAATGTAATACATACTTATAAAGAAAAATATTGGAGGACATATTTTAAATCGTATTTTCGTTATTGTACTTTGTGAAATCAAATATAACTTTATAAGTAGTACAATTCATCTTCTAAAAAATATCAAACTTCGTTAAAGAAAATTGCAAATATTGAACAGTGAAAACATTCAATTAATATGGAATAGACAAATATTAGATATTAAAATTAGGGAAAAATTATGCAGTTAAGCAAACTTATACTATTTAATTACTCACCAAAGCTATAGTTTGTTATAATTACCACTCACGACTAACATTATACATTAATTACATGAGCTAATTCAAGTTTGTATAATTTGTCACGTTTGTATATGTATAATTCGCTAGAATATACAAATACATATGTATAATATACAATTATCTAACCAGTATACATATACAATTCACCTCTCTCCCACTCTCTTCCCTCTCTCGCTCGCTTCTCTCCTCCCTCTGTCAATCTCGCTCATCTCTCTCCTCCCTAACTCTCCCAATCTTGCCTCTCTCTTCCTCCCTAACTCTCCCAATTTTGCCTCTCTCTTCCTCTCCCAATCTCACTTACCATATATACAAATGCATATGCATAATATACAATTATCTAACCGATATACATAGTTATGCCGTCGAAGCTGGCATCAGGCTATTGGCCTTTTATCTGCATCTTCCCTCGTAGATTGGTGTCTTTTATAAGAAAAGACTTTCTCAGTGGAACTAAAAAAAAAGAGTTTGGGCTCTTTTTTTTTTGTTGACTTTTAGCCACGCGCGGCGGCTATGCGCATATGTGCCAAAGTGACGTAATTTTTTTGGTAATGGGTATACTCGAGAGAAAGGGTTTGGAATTCGACCTCCTCTTATACGCTCTAAAAGGGGGTCATGAACTCCTTTTTAGTTTAGGATCCCCTTTCTACATTCAATTATTTATTGAGTCTGGTGTGGAATCACCATCATTACACATTCATTCTTGGTCTGGCTGCTGGTCTAGCGAGCCTTCCTAGCCGCCCAGAGTGCAGCCTGCCTGCTGAAGGCCGTAATGTAAGTAACTCAATGCTCCATACGGGGGGAAATGAAAGCAGAATTCGTTCGGATCCTCCCACATGTTCAATCCTTTTTAAGCTGTTTCCCCCGAGATCTTTATCATTAATGCAACCTTCATTTTGACAATTCGCCTCTCTCCCACTCTTTGCCCTCTCTCGCTCGCCTATCTCCTCCCTATCCTAATCTCGCTTGCCTCTCTCCTCCCTCTCCCAATCTCGTTTGTCATATATACAGATAATATGTATAATATTCAATAATCTAACCGATATAAATATATAATTCGCCTCTTTCTCACTCTTTGCCCTCTCTCGCTCGCCTCTCTTCTCCCTATGACATGTAGCTGCAAATTGAAATTATCATACTATAATTATAAAGAGTAAATAAGCTATTTTTTGACTGACTATATGTGAAAGTTCCTCAAATTATAATAATCTAGTAGTATTTATTAGTGACAATAAATAGAAGTAAATGTTAGTCAATATTTGAGGCTATTGCTATAGTAAGTTAATTTCGCTTCAATTATGATACAAATAATAATTAGTAACCATATTTGGGTGGGGTGGGTGGTGTCTTTAAAATAATGTAAGTGAAAAAGAGGGGAATTTTTTTTTAAAAAAAAAAAAAACATAAATAGATTTGTTATCTAAGGAAGGTACCACACCACCATTTATCTACTGAATTGTTTAGTGTCATTATTAATTATACTTTTCGGTATATCATTAATTAGCACATACTACTCTTTAAATTTTATAAAAATTTTAAAGAACTTTTTAGAAGTTGTTTTCCATTCTCACGACTACTCGTTTGTTTTCATCGAAATTCTTTTCCGACATAACAAAATAGAAAAAGACATTACTACTCTTTTTACTTAAGTAAAAAATTATCAAATTCAATTCTTTATTTGAGGCAACAATAATTAATGGTAATTTTTTACATATGCCAACATGATGGGTTCGAAGATAAATATATATATATATAAGAAGAAGAAGAAATGGACAAACAATGCCCCCCACACTGCAAATCTTCCTTCTTAATACTATTATTTCCTTACTTGATATATGACTAGGTTATTTTTATTGGGAAAAAAAAAGATAAATATACTCTCAAACTATCATAATGGTATTTAAACACCCTCCATTATATTCACACGGGCACCGTTGTCTAGTATATATCAATCATTTACTTTATCTATATGTCATTGTATATACATTGTATGTATGCATTTTTCACTATATATACACTCACTTCAGTGTATACTGTGTACAAATTATGAGAGAATAGTGCATATGTATGTGTGATACACCGTGTAGATATATTTTTGATCCAATATAGATATATACACATTATAAATACTTTTGTCCGCACCAATTGCAATCCTTCATGCCCATATTTTTATATAATTTGTGTATAATAAATATAGGAAAATGGGTAACTATATTCCTTCATTTTGTGATTTAGAATGGATATATCCCTTGTTGAAAATGTGATGCATATATTCTTGTTGCTTAACAAATGATCCATATTTTACTTGTTTGATTGGACTACAAAGTTCAATTCCCCGTTAAAGGCCAGAGATTGCTCAAAGAGAAGTCCCACATCGATGAGTAAAACACTCCACAACAAAAGGTAACTTTATAATCATGGATACTCGAACTAGAGACCTCTAGTTAAGGATAAAGAAGTATTTACCACTCCATCACATTCGTCAGTGAAGGCTACACTCATTACAAGCATGAAGGAAGAATAGATTACGATAATTTTTTATCGCAACAAAATATAATTTTAACCTTCGCAATATGAGAGTGAGTGTTACAGTTGTCTAATTTCATCTTACATGCATTATCCATAGTAATCTCAAATCAATAAGCATTTTATGTTACTGTTAGACTTTTGCTTCTAAATCCTCTTTCCTTTTTTGTGCAACAAGGCTTAAATGGTGTCTTTAGTGGAATTCTTTCGTAGTACAAAATCATTAAAAGGAAAATCGTTCTTCTTCTAAATGGCATAAAATATTAAGAATATTATCACATATGATTGTTTTTTGGGCCTATATTTGTTAAATATGATTGTTTTCTGGGCCTATAGTTATGTATATTTGGGTATACTCACGTATATTATTCTTACATTTATAGTAATAGACAAAATGTACAACATATTTCACGTAATTTATATATATATATCAGTGTATATCATACAGACTTTCATGGATATTCAGGTAGATGCATGAATATACACAGAGATACATAAACACACATAAATATAAAACAGCCAAAATTAAAACCAAACCACATAAATCTTCACCATTTATTTAATTTAATAATAATAATAATAGTACTAATACTTTTCAAATAGAAAAAGAAGAAAGAATGTCACATTTGGTTTATACCTAATCCACAATTAATTGCATAACATAAATAAGAATCTTAAGAGGAATTAATAATTGACTAGAAAATTACTAGCCCTATTTATAATAATTATGTATGTCATTTAGACTCAGGCAGATCAGTTCCATCAAGAAAATGCATGATAAGTGAAAGTGCTCTAGCTGGCTCATAACCTGGAACTTGATGTCCTGCTCCTCTTACTGTAGTAAATGTCATATCTCCTTTATATACTTGTGAATATCCACCCAACTATAAATTTAAAAATAACAAAAAACAAATACAAAAATATTAAAATAAAATTGAATTATTATTATTATTGTACTAATAAGTGATAAAATGGAAATTAATTTAGAGTCTAGTTACATTATTACCTCTCCATTTAGGAACCAAGGATGCCATGGAGTTTTGATAGGAAGATTCATTATTTTGATAGATTTCTTGGTTGAGGTAACAGGGACCCTTCCATCAGTGTCACCACTGCATTTTCAGATATAATATAACAAAGTTCAAAAGCTTTGTTTCAATTAATAAGCCTTTATTTGAGAGAAAAAGATTGGTGTTATTTAAGCAAATTTGTATAAAAATTCCCTAATTATATACAAAAACAATGGAAGTTACAACAACCATCTAAATTACCATACCTACAATAATGACATACCCAGCGGGATCCACAAGTGAGCTGTAAGGATGATCGAGTGTACATAGATCTTAACACTACATTGTGAAGGTATAGAGGTTGTTTTCAAAAGACTCTCGACTCAAGTGCAACAGTTAAAAAAAACATAGCAACCGACAAGAAAAGCAATGCAAATTCTACAAGAAAGGAACAAGAACAATAAAATAGTGCGATAATCGAAACACAATAAACAACAGATGACGATGGATATCAAAAGCAAGAACTATAATAATTGTTATCTAAACAACAAATAATGATAGATAACAAAAGCAGACCATTTTATCTAAGTTCATGTCCTTAGTAATCATGAAACTAAATAAATACATAAAATCGAACAAAAATAAAATTGTAAGTGAAGGACAATTAGGTGGTCACCTGAATATCCACACTCGAATATCATTTGCCATAAACTCTTTGAGAAGAGGAATAATCGTTGATGCACTGTCTGTCCAATTTGTTAGGACATCACTGAAATTATTTTTTTAACATAAGTTTAAATTAATTAATTACTATAGGAATTATATAAAAGTACTATAAAATGGCTGATTAAAATTATTAGAAATATACCTGCAAGGTTGCCAAGTAGAATACTTAATATTGGTAACATTAGCATGGAGAGCCTTTTGTACATCAGGCCTATTCATATAGGCAGTTGTGTAATAGTCACTACATGGATCGATCACTAACTGCATCGTATAAAATATGTTATATATATTATCACGAATAATAACATATTCAGTATAATTTTATAAGTGAAGTCTGAAGACTTACGGAAGGTCTTTTGGGCTTGGAAGTGAGATTTGTATTATGGCAAAGTGGAGCATATATGGCATAGATATCAATGTGGCTATGAGTATCATAATCTGCTATACTTCCAGCCATTTTGCACTCATCTGTTTCTTCACTTTCTGGGATTGTGAACTTACATTGCTTTTGAATTTCAGCTTCAATTTCATCAGAAATTAAAGCATGACTTGCAAAATATTCATACATTCCTCTTGTATCCGTCTCGTCATTAATCACTGCATTACCAATCTGCATGAAAAATGTTTGATTGACTTTTGAAATTCTATCGGTACCACATAAATTGAGACAGAAGGAGTAACATAGAAGCATAATAAATCATAACATGATTAACAACTTAAAATATTTGAAGAACATATAAAAAAAAATTGATTGACTCTTAAAATTATATCTGAGTCATGTAAATTGGAATGTAGGGAGTAATGTCTATTATTTTAAAATTACGTAAAAATATTATAAATCATAATAATTAACAAATTTAAATATTTAAATCATATAAAAATTTAGATTATTCTCTACATTTCAATAGTGTCACACAAATTATAATTATAAAAATAACATATATTGAGTCTATACTGACACAAATTCTCACAGCTAGAAGGAACTTGAGTTGAATACTGTCGATTGAGAAAATCTATCTAGGTAAATGATACTTTAAAGAGAATATTAAAAGTTGAGGGAGTATATCGTACTCTTGAAAACTTGGATTTTATAGTGTGCTTTATCTTTTTGACGAAAAGTATATTAATATTATATTATTATTATTATTATTATTATTATATATGACGGCTCACCCACTCTTGACTCATATTTTTGTCGGGAGGATGTATTCTTCAATTCATTTGATTAAAAAAAAACTTTTGGAAATTGGAATTCGTAATCAAAAATAAAATTTAAATATTAATGTGACACTATATTCTCTTTAATTAGAACAAACTAATAAGAAAAATATGTCTCGTAAATTAAAATAAAGGGTATATAACATATTTTTGACTAAAAAAAGGTATAGAACTTATAAGACATATCATACTTTACAAATTCTTTTGGACGTACCCTTATTCTATCTTTATAGAAAAATTATATTATATATAAAGATTAAATTTTGATTTAACACATATATATATAAGTATTAATACTTTTTAGCACAAATTAAATATTTAATATAGTGATTAAGGCGTTAAAAAAATGCCTTGAAATAATATATTCTCTAGTTTTACTAGATTTATAATTATATTTCATAGAAAGATTTAATCACAGCCGTTATTTTATTTTCTACAAGTAGCTTCTGAAAATAGGACCCATAAGATAATAGAATAAAGTGACAAGTGCGTGCTACATACTATTAGTATCTGAACAATGTGAAAAAGGTAATATTGGGTGTCATTCATACTTCACTATCACACTCTATAAAACTAATACTCTATATTTGATATATCTATCTGTCTTTGACAACTGTTTTTTTCTTTAATAGATATTAAATGTGAAGACGTTCTCTACTAGTTGAGAATTAATTATTTCTTTTAGGTCACTTATAGTAAATGTTTATATGATTTCTTGTAAGAGAAATTTATTTTTATAGAAGTCATTTTACTCTATTTATTTTGTAAGCGGTAAAGAGATTTTACTTTTTTTTTAAAGCTTGAATTGTAATACTTATTATTCATGAATTTAAGAGTGTGGCTTAATATTCAACGAAGTAATTGATGACATAATCATATGATATTTCAGGATTAATTCTTAACTGGAGATGAAAAAGACTGAAGTTATTTTCATCTGTCCTAATTTTAATGAATAAAATTAGCTAAGGTGAAATGTGACAAATATTTCATAAAATTAGTTAAAATATTTTAAAACTAACTCAGACATTATGATTATTGAAAAAAAAAACATATATAGATGTTATTTGTTTCCTTAGTACACAAACATCATGTGCAACTAAGCATTTTACAGCTGTATGTAATTTTGTTAGTATTATTCAAATTCTTCTATATATAATTTCTGCTAAAAATATATTTTTAGGTGGAAAATATTGATTTTTTTAACAGACTAGTAGGCAACATAAAAGAGTTGTCATGCCACTATCTTCACGAGCTTCTTGACCAATTAAGCCAACTTTATAAGTTTTAGTAAGTGAAGTCCAGCTATAATTTCATTTTAATTTATTTGATTTTTCCAATAGTCTTATATTTATATATGGACAGTTGTCCCTTTTCCTACTTTAATTGACCAAAATTAGTTTACGTTATGTGATATGATTGACCAAAACTTATTGATGTAACACTATTTTACAAAGAATATAAAAAAAATGTTTTTTTTTTGGTTATTTATGACTTAAAATAATTGTAAAATATTTGTTTAGCTATACATAATCTTATCTTAGGTTAAGTTATTTTTATTACATAATTATTTTTCGGACAAAGCAAAAAAATAGCTTAATCCTAAGTCGAGAAAAAAAAACAGTGAATTTTGTATATCAATCTACTATACATATTATGTATGGACCCAAAAAGTCCAAACATAGCTTATAAAATTGAGAATTCATGTACTAAATTCTGATAAATTTTTGGAAGTGAGACACAGTAATTATTATAATAATATATGCGCACATTTTTAAAAAATAAAATGGATAAAGTAATTGTAGAGCCTGTTGGCATTAGAAATAACTGAAGGAGGATTAATTAACCATGTGCTCTAAAATGAAACTTCCCCATATATACTATTTTGATTCTTTTCATATGTTAATTATTGCTTCATGCTTAGTGTTACAAAACAACAAATGTTTTAAACAATTTATTATCTTATGGTCTTCTAAGCTAAGTCTCCAACAATATTCCACACAAAGGTCCAAAAAAAACATATAGACAAAAGACAACTATATAGAAATATCAGAGAAGAAGAGATCGTCACTTACCAAGATTCCTTTTAGATTAATGATATTCTTGTTAGCCTTCTTGTTGTGATACAAAATTGTATGTGCCAATTGAGGTACGTAATGTCCCGCGTAACTCTCTCCAGCTATGTAAAAATCTCTATCTTTATATTCTGGAAATCTTTCGAGCCAATTTATTAAAAATCGATAATTGTCATTAGCTGTTTTCCTGTCTCCTCCAATCTTAACATCACTTGATGTATTAGAGTATGAAAATCCAACTCCAGCTGGAGACTCCACGAACAACACATTGGCAGCTAATAATATAAAATAAAATTAGTACTAATTTAAAGTAGTAAATTTATTTAATTAGGTTAAACAAAATGAATTTTACCATGGTTCCATGCGAAATTATTTATGTGAAGTGTTTTTCCATCACTATTTACTCTAAATGGTCCAAGTTCTTGAAAAGCTCCATATGCCAGAGAAGAACAACCTGGACCTATATTCATGAGAAAATGATATATCGATTAATTATCAATTTATAAGAAAAGTGTGAATTACATGGAGATTTTTTTGGGAATTAGTATGAAAATTCGCAGGTAAAATAAGGATTTTCATACTAATCTCCAGGAAAATACTCACGTAATTCAAACTGTTTTTGTAGTGCGTATACATATTAAAATGTAACAAAATAGTTGAGTAAACTACGTACCTCCATTAAGCCATAGAAGAAGAGGCAATGACTTCTTAGAATGTTGAGCTTCAACAAAGTAATAATAAAAAGCTCGACCAGCAAATTCATCGATCGTAATGTATCCACCATATTGCTCAAATTTTACTAGAGGTTGGCCAGGAAGTTTATGAATCCTGTCATTGCTCTTCAAATCCTCTTGATTAGAAATAACATTTTTTTTATTAGATGCGATATGAAGATCATCAAAAATTGATGCATCAAAATGACTTTTGTCAATGTTGGAATTTTTCTTCAACTTGTAAAATTGGCCAAGAGTATCACTTTGTGTTTTGGTGGCTCCTCCATTGAAAATTTGAGAGATGATGGTTGAAAGAAAAAGAGTGACCAATAGAAGAGAAGAAGTAGTTGTGGAATTCATCAAAACTAATATTTGTTTGTTTCTATTTGAGAAACTTTATTGAATAGTGTAAAAGATAAAAGCCTTTATTGGGTATTTATATCATTTCATATTGTATGGGATTTTCAAACAACTAAGAATGGATCAAATATAATAACCCAAAAAAACAACTATACATATTACTTTAAATTGGGAAACCAACTCTGCAGCACATGAAGTTTATCCTATAAAATTTTTGAATAGAGTGAAATGATTGAAAAAAGAGTTTATTTAAGTTACATAAATTATGGAAAACTTAAAAAATAAATAGAAAGGAACGTATGATAGTGAGAGGAACTATTTGCATAATTTATAAAATTAATTACTTATAAACTTTTATGACAATCAATAAATGATAATGTAGTAAAAATATGAGTCCTTCGTATTAGAAAAAATTTGAGAAATAGCAAATATAATAGATATAACAAGGCTCTATAGGTATAGTCTCGATGATTGCGTGTTATAGCTATTATTTCATTTGTTATGGAGGTTGCGGTTGTATATTTTTGTATGTTTGTATATTTGGCTTGTGAATATACAAATAGAATAGGTATATACAAAATTGTATTTATACATTTAGGAATTTTTTAGAACTATGTTTGTATATTTCGCTTGCCGATTCACAAACAAAGTAATTTATTATAATTTTTTCATAAATTATCGTATACAAATAGCGGCTAGCGTAATCATATACAGATTTTTGAATTTAATTTATACAGAACCGCATTATACAATTTCTAAAACTATATAAATCAAGTGAATTATACAGGTAAAGCAAATAGCAAAATTGGGTGAAACTATAATTGCGAATTAGAATGTTTGCTATTCTGCACAATTTTAACTTCTTTTAATACCGTAAAAATAAAGGGTTATTAGGCTTGTGAGATCATTATTGATTACAGACTAGAGACATAATAAGATAATTTTATCTCGTATTTCATTTGGGTTTTTCATTCAGTATTCAAAATCTATATTAGAGTTTTGATTAAATCCAAATCGCATATATATATCAAAGACTCAAACTTAAAACCTTTAATTAAGAATGAAACACTTCTATCGATGAACCACAACCCACGCAAGGAATAACAATCGCTGATTCACTAAACTGTTGGGATTAGATAAAGAATAATATACTTATTCATTTCCGCATAGTGGCTCAAAGAGAAGCTAATGAAGTCTTTGTTTTAGGCCCAAACAAATCTGAGGCCCCAATAATAGTAAAACATTTATGACTTTTTTTTGGCTAAATAATTCATAAAAAAACAAATAAAAGTTATTAAAAAACTATACTCTTAATGTTAAATAATATTTTTTAAGTTTTGAATTATACTATTCATATTTTTATATTAAAAAATAAAATTTTATACAAAATAATCCAACAAATTGTATTATGAATAAATGACTACATCATATCAAATTTAAATTAATCCTAATTAATATAAATATCAACAAATCAGTATATAATATTTAAAAAGTTGTGTGGTTTTTTTAAGAATAATGAGTTGTAACCAAAAGTACCATAAATGTGTGTGAAATTATGGGAAAAAGAAACGTATGGATAAGAATTTTTTAAAAATAATGTGCATATTCATTTACTATAAAACAAAAGAAAAAGTTGATTTCTACATGGGAGTAGCCAACTTTCATATATATATATATATATATTCATTAGCCCTATTTTGAGCACCATTTTTAAGGAGTTATAATTGTAATTCATATATTTAGTTTTTTCTATTATTATTATCTTTCAAATAAAAAACAATAGATAATAAAGCTGAAGTAGATAAACAATATTATATTAAATTGTTTTGATGGTTGGATTTTTAAAAATTTTAAATACTTTAAATTAGAGCTTTTTTAAAAAAAAAAAAAAAACTCAATAACAAAACCTAATGAATGTAGACATCATAAGAGTAGAACTAAAATCCAAAAATAAAAATGAAAATGGTCTGTCCATTGGTTGGAATAATTTTTTATCTTCATTTATCAAATAAGAAATTAATAATTGGTCCTCCAAATTATTTGTGTAACACAACCAAAAAAATTGAGCTCCAGAATATTATTTCTTTAATTCAATTAAAAGCATATTTGATTATTGTGTCGAGATTATTTTATTTGACATTTTTTTTTCTTTTATTGCAAGTGTCTTTTGAAAATATTTATTAGAGAATAAAATTTTATGTTTGACGAGAAAAAAGTTTTAACTTGTGTTTGATAGATATATATATTCAATAGTTTTTCGTAAATGTCATATTAATGAAACAGAGTCATGACTAATAAAATTGACAAAAATAAATTTTATTTTTTAGATATACGACGCTATTAAATACTCTCATTTTGACAAACCAAGAAAGGACAATTTTTTTTTCCTATTATATCCTCATTAAAACTAATTGAAAATTTCTAAGTTCTACTACATCCTTTTTGAAATCATATTTAATAAGGGTAAGATTGTAACTTCACTATGTTAATTATTGTTATCTTAATATGTGTGCCTTTTTTAAAGTGTACAATTAAATAGGAACAGAGGTAGCAGTAAATATAGGCTTATTTGTACGGAATAAACGTTAAGAGTTAGAGTGTGTTTGGTATGAAGGAAAATATTTTCTCGAAAATGTTTTCCAATTTTCCCATGTTTGGTTGGAACAAAAGTTTTGGAAAATGTTTTCCAAATCAACTCATTTTCCTCAAAATTAAGGAAAATGACTTCCCTTCAAAAATTAAGGAAAACATTTTCCATAGCTCTCCTCCAATTTCAAATTACATTTTTTTTTTT